>NC_083612.1:11916041-12016041 GCF_963584025.1 Labrus mixtus | reverse complement strand
GAGAGCGACAAACATCTATCCACACATCAAACTAAATTCACAGTTCTAGTCCCATTGAGCCTTTATTTTCCAGTTTGTCTCGTATTCAGAGGAAGTTTCAAAGGTTTGCAGGTTTTAATATTTAAGCCAATCTTTATTCAGGACAAACTTTTAAATGAAAGTGTAAAATATTCATAAATCTTTTCTCAAAGACAACAACAAGCCTTTTAGTGGCCGCACACTTCAGCATCCCCCTTTGCTCGTGTCCCTGCCATTATCTGCTCTCTAATAAATGTTTTTTTTTGTACTCCAAGAAGTTGTAGCCAATATGATGAAAAAAGCATTCAGCATAGTTAAGCTATAGCCTTCAATAGTTTCGCAGAAAACCTAATCATATGATCTGTTTAAGGTAAACCAATTAGCAAAATGGTTGAATAAAGGCAATTGTCTCATCAAAAACTCAAATTTAGTAAGAAATTACTCACAGTTCTTTATCTTTTACTAATTTACTAACGTATTATTGTACTTATTTAAGATGTGAAGAGTCAGACAGAAAACAAGCATCAATATGGAGGCTCCAAGTTACACAACAAGCCTGTGCTCAGATATAAATAAGTCAACAATGCATTAATACTGAAGAAGCGATGAATGCATGACTTTCTTTTAAACTACTATTAACTGTAGCCCAGTCACAATTTTGAGCATTTAAGTTTTTTTCCCTGATAGCCGCTTTACCTGCCATTTATACACATGTATATACAGTATAGGATGAAATGATGTTACTCTATAAAAGGAGGATTGTTGTTTACATTGTGAGCTGTAAACAATCAGCAAAGTTAAAAATAAATAATTTTCTTCAGGATTAAAAAACTTCTAGGTGGGTGGGTGGGTAGGTAGGCTGGGCGGATCTGGCTCATTTGTTAGTCGGTTGACACTCAACCAGACTGTTGGGGGTTCGATCCCCAGCTCCTGCAGCAACATGTCCGATGTATCCTTGGGCAAGGCACTTAACCCCATTTCATCTGCAGCGTATGCATGATGTGTATGAATGGGATAAGTTTTGTCTGATGTTCACTTTGCCTCTGCCATCAGCGTGTGAATGTGTAGGTGTGACATGCAGTGTTAAAGTGCTTTGAGTAGTCAGAAGACCAGAAAAGCTATATACAAGCTCAAGTCCATTTACCATTTACCATAGATAGATAAATAGATGTACTTTTTCCCAAACTGGGTAATTGTGTTGTTACAGCAGCTTAAAAAGCACCAGATAAAATTAGAATAAAAAGAGACACACTAAGCAGACCTCTTATAGATCTGTCAGTTCAACATGAAAGTTTCTAAAGTATATTGTCACATGTTTCTATATTTGTAGCTTGTTTTTGTAATTTATCCAGGAAAGCAGCTATGTGTCCAGTTAGTCATTCCCTCAGAAGCAAACAGTGCACATATCCTTTAACAACTTCACAGACATTTCAGCACCTGGCGAGGTAACTGTTGAGTCACTGGTATCGATCGGCCTTCCAATTTGCCACCCTAGATTTATTTGGATCATTTTGCCGTTATGGGACGGTAAAAAGTCTTATTCATTGCACCTTTGAAACCTTCTGGATTTAATTTGATTGTGCAGATAATTGATTTTTCTTCAGGTACCACCTCTGGCTGGGTGCTGGGATACACAGCAATCAGCAGCTAAAGCCCATCCGGTCCAGACCATTTAATTCAAACTATCCTTTCGACTCAAAAACTCTAATTAGGGCAAGAACGGCCTGTTATTCCAGACCTGAAACCTGATGCAATAGTCCTCCAAGGGATCCCAATCCTTCCCTCAGGTGTTATTTTTAATCTCTAGTTGTAATTTTCCTGTAGGAGTTTTGCCTTTGCGGTCTCCTTCTCAAATATATTACACAATCACTGCTTTCATAAGAGGAAATGTGAAGCCAAATGTGAAATCCAACGCAGAGGCTTTTGAAATGATCAGTCCTGCTGACAGTGCAAATATCACTCACAGATTTCTTTGAAGAGCTCGTCTTCACACTCATCCCTTTCTGTCTCTGTGTGCAGCACATTCTCCCCTCAAACGTTTTTTTTTTTATGTCCGCACAACATGTAGGCAACCAGCCACCCACCACACACACACACACACACACACACACAATACAACACATAACAATCACAGACACCTCCTTGCACTTCATTGAGCATCCACCTCAGTCAGCACCAGGGGGAGTTGTGAGGTCAGTAATAATAAGAGGTGATGGAGTGAGGATGGAAGGAGGCCTATTACACACAAGTTTAGCTGCACTTTGAACTAAAGCCAGAGCTGCAACACGGCTGCATCTGTTCACTCACTCCTCCTGCATCTTAAGGATATGTGCACTGTGAGCAAATCCAGCTGACGAATGCATTTTTTTAATACACAAAAAACAGCAACATAACATTTCAAATTCAAGAGGCATGCATCTTTAAGCTCTTTCTTTAAGCCACAACATGCATTTAATTACAATTCAAATATTTCTTCTTCTTTCATGCAGAGACTTTTAACACAAGAACATAAGAAACCCTTCATTTAAAGTTGTGCTCTTGTGTCATTCTGTCAAAAAAGTGAAAGAGACATTTGACACAAAGAATGAGGCTTGTGGGGCAACAGCAACCTTCAGTTGTCAGTATGATGGAAAGCATCAGTGTGAAGTTTGATTTAGTCAGGTACAGATTCCTGAGAACAAGATTTCTTAATAATGCATAGAAAAATCAATAAGCCAAACTTTTGAGTTTATTCAGGTCTGAGCATTACCATAATATGAAGAGTGTCTGTCCCGTGTCAACATCTCTCACTCTGAGGTATACGTACAACAAGAAGAAGATTCCATTTTTAAAATGCTTTAAAAAAATATTTATTTTTACAAAACCAAATTTTATCACAACAGAAAACAAATATCTTGTTCCAGTGACTGTTCCATTTGATGCTGATGTTGAAATCAACCTTTGAACCTTTTACATTATTTAGTATCTAAACCCCCCTTTGGTGTTTTTAAGGCTCGTAAAGTGGACTCAGGTTTTACTGTTGTTTATGTGGAAAACTGTTTTAACTTAACCAACAAGAGCTAGCATGGGCTAATAAACTCTCCCTCTCTCATAAAGTCATTTCTAACCGCCTGTTTTGATTTTGATCTTTTCTATTGTTGTCTGAACCTCGGCACCAATTCTAATGAGGGCTTTTCCTCAACCTGTTTTCGGTGGCTGTAAATTAAATAAATGAGGGTGATTATGAAATTCACTGACTCTTAATACACTCTTATCTTATCTTTCTGTATTAAACAACAAGCTTTGTAAAGCTGAATGAATATTGATAAGCTAAAATATTTAGTTTAATTTGATCTGGACATCACCTTAATATGAAGAGTATGTATACAATGAGTCCTGTGTTATCTTATTCTGATACAGTATATATTTTTAAAAAGTGCGACTTTGAAAACGTTTTAGGGGGCTGCATCACCACACCGAGTTTGTCCTCTCACTTATCAGCAGGGATGTACAGATGTTCCTCCAGGAGTTTGTGATCAGTAATGGATTTATGTCAGAGCTGAAACAGGCCTGTGAAAAGAAGCCCCAAAACACAATTTGTCTCAGACAGGTTCAGCAAACAAACACCTCTATCCTTAAGGTTATTTTAAAATAAAAGCTAAGCACATTTTTTGCACAACTAGATTACATCGAATTAAATGGCATTTTGTTAATTTACGGCATATTTTGCAAACCACACAAATCTCTGCAAGATGAAAAACTCATCTGGAACAGCTGTAGTAAATTAGTCACTGACGTCATGTCCTTGGTAATATTTCTTGATGAATGGAGGTCAGTTACGTTCATGAAAAGGATTGTGAATTACACTATTCTGTTTATATTTAAGTTAAAACCTAATATACATATGTAAGCGGTTAAGTGAAAAGAAGTGTATTAAATACCTTTTATTGTTTACCTGGCTTAGTCCCTGGACTGCACAGGTTAAAATCGAACAGCATGTTCTGAGTGACAGGACATAGATTTAACATAAAAATAAATATATATGTTATGCTAATATGAGAAATGTAACTTTACATAAGGAATGGGTTTGGATATAGAAATGGAAAGAGAACAGAGAAAGTAGAGAAGAGAGGACAGGGAACAGTCATCAGCCGTTCATACAGATAAAACACAGCTAACCACCTACGTCCATGCTCAGCCTGCACACACAAACCTCCAGCACAGACACCGAATAAAAGTGCCGTCCTTGGCTGAGCTGTGGAGGCGTTGTTTTGTGTTTCAGGTCTCTGGTTAAAGCTTGCAGACAGGTGTGGCTCTGAGAAAAGGAAAACAACGGAGCATGCAGACTCATGGCCTCTCAATCAGATAACAAAGGTTTATACCACAAAAGAACATTTCTCTTTATCCCCTGGGTGTTTGTCTTCTGTCCATTTGAATTTGAAATAAACACAAGATACTTCTAGTGCCCTATTGAAAGGATGTCCATGTTTATAACATGTTAGGATGACTTAAGTGTTTCATTCTAAAATGGATAAAAAAATAAAAAATCATTGTCAACTATATTTTTTAAACTAAATATAATCAAGACTGTATAATCACTCTCTCTCTCCTTTCCCTCTTCCTTTCTGTATATACTCTGTTCAAATCAAATTGGCAATATAATATTTGTATCTTAACAAACCCAGCTGTTCTGCAGGCTTATAAAGTGGACTCATAATCTCTTTGGGTTAATGTTGAAATTGTATAATATATTTATTGTTATTTGTTAGAGATACAATATACATAGACAAACTGAAAATCAGCCATCCAATGCAAGTATCATAGTGTTTGAAGCAGAGGCCAATTCCCTAAAATGATTTCCAGATACTTCACCTCTGTTTCTTGTTCAATAATTTCACCTTTAATTCTGATATTTAGCGCTCTTGTTGAAGGTAACTTTTTAATGCAGACAAAGATTAAGATAGTTTTCTTGGTGTTTATCGTCAAACAAAAGGCTTCCAGCCAAGCAGATACTTTATTAACAACACCACAGGTCAAGTATCACTAACACCGAGACAAATGGGTGAGAATTCAGCTCCACATTACTTTAATTGATTTTTTTTTTAACCTAACATGACGCTAACCTGAGAAAACAATTAATAATATTTATATATTTTTACAGTTACAATATATCTAATGTATAATCAAATGATGTTAGAGAGTAAGTCAGTAAAATGTTCCTCATATTAAAAGTTCTTCCAACTTGAGGGAGCGTTCACTTGAACTTGGGAATTAACTTAACCAATTATTGCGACAAAAGAGTACAAGTACACAAGAATACAGGGGAACGTTTTAAGTCCCAAACTACGGCTCTACTGCCACCTATTGATCACATCACATGACATTACTATTATAGACCAATTTACTGATTTGAAATACTTTAAGGTACATTTGACATTTGAAGAACTTACCTTGGCCTTGATGAGTGCTCTGGTTTTATATCAAGTGACACAGTGATTGTTCAAGAAACTGTTTCTGTTGCTGAATGTGATCACGCACTGGTCCAGGAGAGGAGGCGGGGCTCTGCAGAGAAGGGAAAAAGATGTGACTGAGTGGCTTTGTGGTTTTGTGGTTTTGTCAGTCGTGTTATGGCAGCCAGTGTTTATGGTGTGTTTATAAAAACTGAGAGGACCTTGCTCCAGAGCTCAAAATCAATGACCTGTGACAAAAAACTGAGATGTCAGCAAGATGTATGGCTGGGAGCTGGCTTCATTTAAAGCTTGTTTGAGCTGTTACACCCAAATGAGCTTATTTTATAGAAGAGTTTAGAGTTATGAAGCAGAAAATCATCCTGAGCAGTGAAACCCTCACCTCGTCCATCATCTCCAAAGTGATTCCCAGACGCTTCCTCCTCCGATAGCTGTGGGAAGAAGTCAGAAGATGCTCAAGCAGACATCTGATGAATGATACTTCAGTATTTATTTTGCTTAAGGTGTATTTGAAGAAATGTACAGTACATGTAGCCTATTCATTTCTCTATACAAAAAAGCGATACACGCCCACACTTTCTAGGTCTGCCTTTGACCCTCTATGTACCATTATCTATGTTTTAAAGACTTTAGACATATTTTGCCAGGAAAAAATCCAACAAAAGTGATGTATATGTAGCTTGCCTTATGTCTCAAGCTTCTCTGAACAGCTGCAGCAACAACAATTAGCAACACTAGCTAACCCGAGCAAACCCCACTTCACCTATAACAACACAAAGTCAAAAGGTTTTTGCAAATCTTTCCTAATGAAAAGGAGAATCTGTTGTGCTTTAGGAGAAGAATAACTTTTTCTGAAAGGGACATTTCTTTTGTCTTTGTGATTCACACCAGCTGGTTGGACTAAGATGCACGGTTGTAACTTTCAGGTAACATTAATTCAAATATCTACCACAAGCATGTGGGTGGGGGTGATGACGTTTATTTCACGCAGCAGTGAGAAACCGATCGAATCGTCAAGCACGTAATGAAGATACATCATACTTTTTTTTTTCTGCTCGCCAGTATGTTCTCTTTCCACTCTTTCCTTTCCACTATGAAGCCATCTGATTTACAGTAAATATGAAGGCAATACTGTCGTCGTCGTGCTGGACTCTGTTTCTTCTTCTGTTATTTCTGGCAGATTAGACTGTTGGTACAGCTCTGCATATGTCTCAAGTTTGTTTTCTTTTCTAATAATATGCTTAATGCAGGTGTACCATGCCTTTAGCTTCAATATGAACAGTAAGGCTTGAATCCCCAATCAGTATGATTTTAATTGGGTTGAACAAGTTTTGTAAATGTAAACATCAGCGCCCAACCGATATGGGATTTCTCGGGCCGATATCGATATTAGGAAGAGGAAAACAATCCAATACGGATATATCAGCTGATATCTTTCTTAGATATCTTCTACCTGTAGAAATAGATGGATATAGATATACACTTCTTTTTCTTTTTGCATTGAGCGCTTAAATTAAGTTATCAAACACTTGTGGAAAAGATATATTATTCAGACAAGATGGTCACTCAACTGGAAAGTAACTTTTCATGTACGTGGATCACCACTTAACACTGTTATAATGAGTGATAATGCTTGTTGAAATCCATTTAGCACACTCTCCTGGTGACAGCCAGAAAGAGAACAGCTAGTGTAAAACAATGAAACTGCTTTCTGACTGGTGAATAAATCTAGTAATATCGGCGCATGTCTGTGATAAATTGAGCAGATACCGATAGTCACTTGATGTGCTAATTTCAGCCGATATTATTGGCCGGCCGATTAATCGGTAGGGCTCTCGTAAACTTAGCTACTGACTTAAGTTTAATGACACCCAGTGTTGATTTCAGCCATCCATGATACAGCTAGTGGTCCAAAGCACACGTACAGTATGTAGTTACTACGCTGCTGGAAGATTCCACATAGTACATTTAACTTTCATCCAGGAAACAAAGGCTATATTTAGGAACAATGATAATGTCTTAAAGGTCTACCTGCCCTTTGTTGACTGTAAAAAACTGTAAATGTAATTAGCATATCAGCGCTGTGCTTACGTGTCTGTAATGGTTTCCTCTCCGTACTTAATAAATCAATTTCAGCGTAGATGTGCTGATTTCAAGAAAATAATACAAGCTGCTATTCAGACCACTCAAAAAATAACTAATGATGTGTATTACTCTGAATACAACATTAATCAACTCTGGCTGCTGTTAATTAAGGACGAAATTCATGCTAACAATGATGTATTCCCGCTGACGTTTCACTAAAGGAAACATTGCCTTAGAGGACGAAGGTGACACTCTATAAAAGTCGTTGCAGCCTTGTTAGGCAGGTGAGGCAGGATGCTGAGGAACCGGGAGTCCCGGGTGGCTGCAAGGGGAGACAGAAGAGCAGGTGAATGAACTGTGGCTGCTAGCCAAGTTCTTCTATTGTACTGTCACTGCAGATATCGCGGCTCATGGTGCAGTGCTAACTTTGTACTGAATGCTGCAGTCCACAGAATGAATCAAAAACAGCAGGCCTGGAGGCTGTCTCAGCTGTGTGAGGTAAAGTAAAATACATATACTCAAGTCATGTTTTTAAGGACAGTTATTAAGGACCTTTAATTTGCTAGACTGTAGTATTTTTATTTATACATCTTTAATAATAATGACTTTATTTATATAGCACCTTTTAATGGTAGATGGTATATGGTATACAGTGTTTCCCCTACCATTATATTGGGGGGCGGCCCGCCCCCCCTGAATGTCAAGTTAAAAAAAAAAATATATATATATATATATATTTTTTTTTTAAGATTTATTTTTGGGCTTTTTCTGCCTTTATTGTAGGGATAGGATAGTGGATAGAGATATCGGAAATCAGGGAAAGAAGTCATTTAAGGATACCTTTCCGATAGAAAAGGACAGCTGTCATTAAAAGTAACGCATGAACACCAAGATTCCTTCAAGTGTTTGTGTCAGCGTGTCGGCATGTCGGCTTGTCCCCACCCCCCCAACGCTGTAAACCTAGAGGAAACACTGGTATATTGTTTTTCTAGTCTTCTGACTACCCAAAGCGCTTTAACACCGCAGGTCACACCTACACATTCACGCACTGATGGTAGAGGCTGCCATGGACAGTGACAATTAGAAGTAACGTGTGTCTTGTAAACTAATGTTAACAAGTGCTTTGACAGACAAAGCAAAGACATAAACTCAAAACCACAACAGAACAGACATCAAGAGTCAGGCCAAAAACAGAGTACAAAAATAATATATGGGCAAATAACAGGAATAAGAAAGATACACCAGGCTGGTCTCAAAAGTCAGTTAAAGCTACAAAGACAGACAATTAAGGAAAATTAAACAAAAGATAAAAAGTCAACTTGATGATGAGAACAATACAAACATAAAGAATAAAAGATAGATGGTTAAATGAATATATCAAAGCAACAGAGGACAGAAGAGTGCAAAATTAATAGAATAAAAGACTAAGAGCAGTAAAATGATTACAGGCTACGTGCTACACCTCCTCATTTTGTCTCTTCTCACTGATAGTATTTACAGATTCATAAATACAGACAGATAATTAGATGAAACTTATCTAATTATGATGAAACTTAACTTATCTAAATATTTTAGGAACAAAGCTCTTTCGTGCCCTTTAAATGTTTTTTCTTTAAAGTGAACAAGAATTGTGTTGTGTCTGTCAATAAAAGTGAACGATTACAATGAGTAATCAGCTCTAAGGGCATAAAGAATCTGGTGATCTGAAGTCCCTGACTGCAGAGCCCTTCTGCCCCCCCCCCCCCCCCCCCCCCCCCCCCCATAGACACAGATTCACCTGCTGGCCTTGCCTAATGGAAATTGATTATTTTTAACAATCCAAACCAGAACATCTTCCCGAGGATTTAGGCTCATAGTTTGCTCTGTCTCTGTCAAGTCATAGCTGACAGGCTGGTCCAGACAACAAGTTGTATATATTGCATGAATGTAATTGTTAAAAAAAACACTGACCCGCATATATATTGGCAACAACCTATGAGCACTGCCTTAAATACGCTGGAAAAATGACAAAGCAGAGACATCAGACATTTATCAGTGATGTTGTTGTCAGTGTTTTCCATCTGGGGGCCGACATTTATTTCTATTTGTGAGTTCCGTCTAAGCCTTTTAGCCGTTTAATCTAAACAAAATATCAGCAGATACTGACTGGCTGCTCCCCCTCTGAAGAGAGAGAGAGGCCTTGAGCCACGGGGCATCCCCCAAACTACTGAGGAAAAGAGATGAATAGATACAAGGAGGTCTAAACAGTGGAAAACTCTGCCAACCCCAAGGTTCAATAGATTAAAAGGATTTAAGTACAGCACTATTTAAGTAACAGAGATGACGGCCTCAGGTCTGAAGCTGGTCCAGATGTTTAGAGAATAACTGAACAGAAGACGTGAAGACAACTGCAATTAAAGCAACAGCAACAACAACAACAACAACAAAGCTCTACAGGTACGTTTCTGTTCAAGATTTATGTAGATAACCTGCAAAAGGCTTAAAGTGTATCAATGATCCTGATGTTTCTAAAATCATATTGAGATTATATATACAGCTAGGCAAATCTTAACAACGGTACTGTTCTTTCAAAGTAGCTCAAGTCAAAAGTTGCAAACCCCCTGTAAAGGATGATTTAGTTTTGTTTTGATAGGTGATTTTGAGTTTTTTGTATTTGCTTGTTACTTAATTTTATTTATAGTACCATTTATCTTGGTATGTACGGAAGCCCTAAGCAGACATGCAGCCATACTTTTTATTACTCAATTTTTCCGTGATAATGAGTAATTTTTTTTCTTTTGATTTAAGTTATTCCTCTTTTATGCTTCCCAGAGTTGAAAAGGCACAGAAAAAAACTTAAAAACAGGTTTAAATTAACTTCGTTAGTGTGAGCAACGGCAGCATGGCATATCATGGTCTGGCTCATAACAGTGACCAGACTTTTTGCCGGAAAATTATTGTATGGTTGCATGTCTCCTTGGTTCTTCTGTAAGGATGAAAGTTAATGTTCAGTATATTGTAATAATAATTGCCAGTCTCCCTCTTTATCCCTGATGGATGTTATTCTGCTGATGTAGTGAAAGGTCATTTCACTGACATCTATCTTCTTTTAAAGAGAGGGAAGTACATAAACATATTCACTTTTTCATTTAAAAAATAAATTAAACCAGACCAAAGATAACACTCATAAAAGCCTGCTAGTCTCTGTGCAGTAGAGAACCTGAAAACTGTCCAAAATGAGTTTAAAACCACAATCAATCCAAATTATTAAAAAAATATCCACTTTGAGCTTTAAAGCAAATATATGTTTGTTTTTGATCACAAATATGCAACATAATACCGTTCATGGCATTGAACAAATCAGCTAAAATTAATGGTTCTCAAAAAAACACTTTCAACCTTATTTTGAGAACGTTTCTCCGGGCTGTTGCTTTTCAGTAGCTTTAATCGCAGCTCATTGTCCGGATGCATGTGGTGAGTCACTCTCAGAGCTTCTTCTTGGACTATTCAGTGCTTGTGTTACAAAGTATGTGAATATATTAACCAATTCAACTCGCTAGTGGACTGTCACTTTTATATTTCTTTATCGACATGTTAGGTTCCCTGTGTTTCTCACTGTCCTTTAATGCGGGATGTGAGCGACCTTTTCAACATGCAGCTTGAGGAATACTTCAGAATCAGGTTAATGGCTAATTAGGTCTATAAATACAAGGAATCTGTCTTTGTGTTTTTAGTGCAAAAACAAGGAAAACAGAAGTAGAATTTAAAAAGGAGAAAAAGTATTGAATGCCAGTTCTGTCAAGAATCTCAAATAGATTAAGATTAAATAGAGGTGCATCTGAGGAGCTGTACAGTTGTGCAGGAATGCGCAAGACGATAGTTCAAATATCTTACAGTATAAAGTTTAACACAGTGTGCGTCCAGATTGTGTTAGCGCTCTTATTAGAAACGCTGTGAATGCAGCTTGTTAGCTTGTTCTGTCATTATTTTGTAATCCAACTAGTGGTTAAAGGGATTCAAATCATTTTAGCTGCTCTACAGTTAACCATTCATTAGACTTCCCTTCTTCAGAGAGAGGCAAATTCGAAACTGATCATTTGATCAGTAAATCATTCAACCACCAAATTCACAAGACAAAGAGCAAAGTGGTGATCACACTCTAATCTACATGTAACTCGTTGGATCTCATGGTGTTTCTTTAAAGTATGTGAGGTGACACCTGATCCCCTCTTGTGGCAGGCGCATGTGCTGCACCATACAGACAATGAAGCTGGTTGTCATGGCAGCAATGCTGGCGGTAGCAGGGGCGAGGAAGGTCTGCAAATCCGGCTGTCATCTAACCAATAAAGTCATCCAAGTGGAGCTCTGCGGCCGTAATGAGCCCGTCTTTACCACTGAATGTGCAGGACATTGCTACAACAAGGTAACGGCTCATTCACAACACTGAAAAAACATCTCCTCAGCAGACCAAGCATTTATTCTGCTCGTGTGTATGGGAAGGGGAAGAATCAAAATCCTTAGCGTTACACTTTAAAAGTCCTTTGATATAACAGAAATGTCCTAACAACAAAACTGAGAGTATGCAAGTATAATCAGGAAAGTCTACTTTAAGCATGGTATAAATACAAAATACTCAAAACTTTTTTACAAGCAATGTTTTCAAACTCTCCAGCCTCTTTACAGATGGAGGTCGGTGCTCTCAGTGAAGGACCTAAGACTTTGAAAATAACTCAAAGGACTCCATCACATCGGCAGAATCCAAAGAAAGTACTGGAGCACATGAATCACATGTGGCAGATGTATTTCTGTGGATTCTGTCTGTGTGAAGGAGTCCAGTGAATCCTTTTGTTTTACCTTTACTTTAGTAGATTATTTTTGACAAGAGCATTAAGGCTACAGCAGAATATTATAGTATTGTGGCGTAACTACTGATTATATTCTTTATGGATTAAATTTATGATAATTTTCTCTGTTCAGTTTTATAGCATTTTAATTAGATTCTCAAGTATTACTTTTTGGGGTTTCTTATAAATCCAAAAGAGAAGGAAATGCCTTTACACCTGCCCAAAGAGACCAGTTCACAATGCTTGTTTAATAGAGCTGACAGCCCCAAACGTCAAAGTTACTGCAAATCATTAATCAATGATGCTATCAGTCAAAAGGGGAAGAAAATACTCAATCATTCAAATAGATTCTTACTTGCTTTCTGCTAATAGACGTATTGTTTCATTTGCGATTATACACTGATGGGTTGTTTATTTTATTGTGAAAATTATCCTTTTTATAAGCTTTTAATAGGTTTGTATGCAAACAGTTTCAGTTTAAACATGTAACTAAATCTGTCAAGTGTATAAAAAAGTTAATTGTGAAATTTTTCCCTCTGAAATGTAGTGGATGAGGACTTCATATGGATGAGGAGAATATGGAATTATACAAGCAGGACAAGATCATTTAAACTCCACTTTAGTACTATTGTAAAAGAAACAAACATTTAACCACTGCTCATGTGCACAGATGTGTTAAGATAACTCTTCTGATCCGGCTCCAGGGTTGAAAGTTGTAGCTATTTTCAAAGTGGATGGACAGCAGCCCTTTTTGTTGCTGATTTATTTGCATTCATGTGTTTGATCACGCTGTCCCTCCGCTTGTTGTGGACGACAGGACTCGGCTTACATCAGCAATGCTGACGAGGATAAACAGCAGGTCTGCATCGGGAACTGGACCTACGAGGTGAAACAGATTCAAGGATGTCCAGAGAGCGCCACCTACCCTGTGGCCACACACTGCGAGTGCAGACCGTGCAACATAAAAACCACACACTGTGGTCTCTTCACTGGAGACCCAGCTGTCTGCCCTTTTAAATAAACCTTATGTCCATCATTTATTTACTTGTAACGTTAGTGTCACTTGACTTGGTATTAAAATAAACATGCATCACCAAGTGTTTGTGTGTTGTCTTTTTTTATACAAGTTACAGTGTTTCAAATCAATGCTGTGCAACATGTTCTCCTTCAAGCGCATCAGAAAATGCCACTGATTGGTCTTTGGTTATGATGATGAAGGTTCCTGCATCAGTTCAGGGCTCTGTGTCGACGCGGTCAGTTCAGTCATGTTTGGACTGTAGACTTTTCTAAAAAGATGGATGACATGACAGCCCTAAAAAGTGCTGCCAATAATTTTTTTGCAGTTGGCACATGAGACAAACTTAAATCAAAATACACGTCAAATACATTTTTCTCAAACATTGTTTCTGAGTAAGTTATCACGCTGATTTATTGCATGTCTAAGTGATACTTTTTCCAAGAGCTCAGTGGGTAAAATCTCCTGCTCATCTGAACTCTTTCAGTGGCCTACAATGTCTGGCTGTTGCAGATATGATGTCAGGGAGACAGTAGCTTAGTCTGCAGGGACTTGGGTTGGGAACCTGAGGGTCGCCGGCTCAAGTCCCGGTGCGGACCCAGTCTGGTAGCTGGAGAGGTGCCAGTCCACTTCCTCCTCCCCCCCCACCCAGGAGCGCTAATGCATGTCCATAGGCTCCTGTGTGTGCATGTGTGTGTGTAGCATGTTAAATAACAGTGTAAAACTGAATTTCCCCTTGCGGGATTAATGCATTTCATAATTTAGGTGTACAAGGTTGTTCTACCAAGTCTGAGCAGTAGAAATAATGCATGCGTAGGTTTTGTTTCTTTGCCTTTCTTAAACTGCCAAATAAATTAATGAAACCCAAACCCCAAACTCCACACAAGCAGAATAAATGAAGATCTTTGCAGAAAAATATGCAGAATAACAATCTGCTCTCTGCCGAAGTCTTCTGCAGACTGTCATCATTTCTATAACACAATAATGGAAAGGCTTGTTTTCAGCCTGAAGCAGATTGTTACAGTATGATCTTATTATTCAGAGACATGAACAAACCTGAGGCCTCTGCTAATGAAAGACAACTCACTCTTTAACATGACAGTTAATTGCCACAGACAGTGACACTTACCAGTTTTATTTTCCATGAGATTTACCCTGCGAGGGAACAAGGGTACTGCAGTCCTCGTCACACTGATGCTAATTGCTAATTACCACTGTCTCAGAAAGAAACTGAATCAGCCTGGGTACTGTCCTTCTTGCCATTTAGTCTAGCTGACGCATCGCAAACAGCCTTATATATGGCCCTGCATGTGTGTTTTACAATGAATTCATTGTGTTGTTCTTTTGCAAAATACCCTGACCTTTACACCTTAAAGGGGACATATTATGAAAAATCTACTTTTACTGAGTTTTTGAACATATATTTGGGTAACCTGAGTGTCTACCAACCCACAAAATGTGAAATAAACCCATCCAGTCCTTTGTTTGTGGTCTGTGTAAATCTTACAACACAGAGAAAAGTGCTCCGTTTCAAATTTGCTCTCTTTGTGATGTCACAGTGGGATTCTGGTTACCTCCCCTCCTGTGTTGTCTCTGGCAGCCATGTTTTTCTCTGGGGACATGCTGACGAGTTGCCATGAAAGCTCAAAGCTAAACTCGTCGGCACACCCCGCGGAAGAGAGGGGCGGGGTGAGGGGGGGCTCATTGCATTTAAAGAGACACACACACCAAAACGGAGCGTTCTGAGAGAGCTGGTTTATACAGGGTCACAAACCTCCTCTGGTGCTTGATTCATGTTATATTTTGACCAAAGCACAGCACAGATGTTTCATTTAGACCACAGGGGACTGTTTGAAAAGGAGTTTAATATGTCCTCTTTAATATCTACTTGATCAAGGTCTTCTTACATACTTATTGTCCATTCTGTGTTTCCTGTTTTATGTATACTTACTTATTTCACCTTTATTTTCCGATGTTTAGTGATTCTTTTATTACATTTGTTCTATTCAATTGACTTTTTAATTGGTTTATTTTTCAATGAGTTCAATATAAGAATATGTAGTAATACCTTTACTGTGTGAGTATTGTAGAGCAGGCTATAACTGCATTTCCCTGTGCAAACCTGTACTGTATAATGACAATTGAGCTGAACCTAATCGGGAGGGATTTGAAATTTGTGCAACTGTAGGGAGCTTGTATTTAAAGAGTATCAATATTTCAGCCAGCCAGTGGTGCACAGGTCAACGCTGTGGTGCCCTAAGAAGTGAGACAATCAATGAAATGATTGATAGAACGTAATGGGGCAGAAGGATCAATAAGACAAAAAGAAATAAGTTGAGAGAGGGATTACAGAAAGTTTTTTGTGCCCTTTTAAGGAGCAGCAAACTGAGAAAAGTTCAGAAAGTAGCGATGTGGGAGAGGAGTGTGAAGAGTTTCAGTTTGTTGTTTGGACGCTGGGAGGAGAAAGAGTTGAGACGGGATGGAGTGATGACGACCCTGCAGGCAAAGCTGACCTGTGTTTTATAAGCTGTAGACTTGGACTGAAGCTGCTGTCTTCGCCTGTGCTGTCGCAGCATCAACAATATTTATTTCAGACCGAGCAGCCTGAGGTAAACGGCCAGAGGAGGGAATGAAGAATACATGAGACACGAAGGAGTCAGAGAAATAGGGAGATAAAGATGCCAGAAAAAAATACTGCAGCTCTTTTTTAGAAATATCAGCTCATGAAAAGAAATAAGAAGAGAATACAGTGTGGAGTAATAACATAAACACATCACCTACAGCTTTACTTAAATTGGATTAACTGATCCGAGACACCAAGAAAATCAGTCTTGAATTATTCTGTAGCCGTGGACAAGAAATATATAAATTAGAAGAAATCCAATTTTCATAATTGACACAAGCCTCTTATTAATGTTATTTTGCCAGAAGTTAAATAATGACGTAAATCTGATGTTATGTGTAAGAAATAAGCAGCTCACAAACCAAACAAACCTGCACAGAGGCATCAGAAATGAGACTTCAGTAGTCTGTTTCTATATGTAGAGATAAAACAGGACATTTTCTGATTTGAGGAGTGGATGTCATAGTGATTTAATCTAAAACGAAGTGTGGGGAAATGCTCAACCACATCTTCGTATTGCTTACATTTCTTTGTCCTTACTCAGGAGACAGGATTGGACCAACAGTTAGAAAAAATGTAAATAAGTTTCAACAATAATCAAACAATAATAAAAACAGAAAAAATGATATAGCCTTTGTTACAAAATCTGAACGTCCTGGGAAGAGGAAACAGTAGAATCCATTACCATGTCCCTTTGAGGACTGATTTGATGCAGCACCATTATCAGTACAACATTTAGTGTTTTGTAATCATCTGCAAAACTGACGACAGAATATCAGCCGCTGTCACCTGTATGAAGTACAATTAAGTAGCAGCAGTAGCTCAGTCTGTAGAGACTGGGGTTGGGAACTGTGGGGTCACTGTTTCAAGTCCCATACGAAGCAAGAATGGAGAAATTTCTCTGGTAGCTGGAGAGGTGGCAGCTGACATCCCAAGCACTGCCAGTGTGCCCTAGAGCAAAGCACCGAACACACGTATATTTATAGGCGCTCTTACATGTGCAGCCCCTCACTCTGACATCTCTCCATTAGTGCATGCCCATAGGATCCTGTTTGTGCACGTTTGTGTATTGCATATGTGTATATTCCTGGCCTGTGTGTGTGTGTGTAGCATGATTGAAAAAAAATGTTAGGATTAATAAAAGATATCCAAGTTAGTTGGCAGCATAATAAGAATAGGGAAACGTATATTCTAACTACTTACAAATTGTTTTAGATTTGTCATTGTGAGTGTTGGGCCACGCAGGCTTAGGACAGTCAAACCATGGACTTTGAGTTATATTACTGAGATGGCCTAAAAGAACTCTTTATCCCAGAATTCCCTGCGGCACTTCACACCTACGTGTGACGTAAAGGGGGGACCGGAACCTGAGGGAGACCCCACAGGAAGGCGGCCAGGTGATAAAACTCTGAGACTCCCCTCGTTCATCCTCTTTCCACGCGCCGACTTAAAGTGCTCGGAGATACAAGCTCACCTCCTGTTTCCTGCAACAAACTTCCTTTGTTTTAAAGTTTTGGCGCGCAGGTAATCCGCGGCCGGCAGTGTTCCAAATTCCGAGCTCGGATTGTCCAGTGAACGCATCTCAGTTTCTCGGAGAGTGTTAGGCTATAACAGTTAATCAGAAAGATAACGGCCTTATTCCGTCCTGCACGAAAGGACATAAACGGACATCTTTCCCCTCGACGGAGAACCAACGAAGCCGCTCTTGCCGTAAGGAACCCTCGCCGCCATCAGACGCCTCTACACCAGGACGGACAGAAGATCTGTTTTTATCGCCGGACTCCCTTTCCTTCACCAATCGCAGGCAAAGCGATTCACAAGTGAGGCTTAATTAGGTCTGGGCAGAATTAGCTTTAGAGAGTGTTTTTAATAATTGATTGATTGAAGCAGAAACTGTAATTTTTATCTTTGTTGGACCGTCGCGTCCTGAGTTTTACCTGTTTAAAACTCTTGTTGTTCCCATTTCGGACCGCTGCGTCCTATATGTGTTTAGCGTAACAGCGTTATAACCGGGTATTATTCTTCTGATCAGAAAGGCCAGTGTAAGTCGTATTAACTTGAATTCGGCCATTGGTTTGTTTCTGTGAATGAAGGGAATTACTCCGAGTTGTGGTGCGGGATTCGGACTGTGATCCGGCCTCTTCAGGCACGCATTTCTCTCCTCCTCTACGCTCCTCTTTTATCCTCTTTTCTTCCCCCATTACGCACATAGGCTACACACCCACACACACAGAGATCTATACACTCGCGGCCATCCAGACGCCTCAGAGACACAGATCGTGTAGGGCCGAACTCGGTCTCTTTTAGACATTAAGGCCACATTAGGTCTTTGTTAGGTGTGTGCCATCGTAAGGGCGACCACGTGGGACGAAGCAATCTCCCCCTTTTCTTCTTCCCCCCCTCTCTCTCTTTCACACACACACACACACACACACACACACACACACACACACACACACACATTCACACCCCTTCCACAAGCCTTGCTTGATAATGTTTGTTGCTTAGATTAGTTTATGATAGTTATTTGTTTGATTAAGTTCATTGATTTTGGATTGATGTTGCTTTGTTTAAATAAATTCTGTTATAATTTAAGAGAGCAGTTGTTTGTGATTACTGGTGTATTTGCATTGTGATATAAGCTGGGTGCGAAGGCTTTGTGTACGGATTTCACGCCTTCAATTTATTAAATATAGTTATTAATTATTAATAATATTAGTAATTAAATAACTCATTTGAGACTGATTTGAGTGATATTTTGGTTATATTTCCCTGAGTACAGGGTGGTGCCCCAAAACGAGATTAAACACAGTTTAATGATATCTTATTTATATTATTAATAATTAGAAATAATTATTAAAGAATATAACCAAAGTTGACTTGATACAACCCCAACAAATGGTGCAGCCCGTGTGAGGCCTTCAATAAACCAGCTTTATTGCCCTGTAAAGGCACAGTAATCCGAACTTAAATCCTAAAAGGGATCTTTCTGAAGAAAATTATATTTTCTTTAAATTTTTTGTTGTTTAAGCAAAGCAGACATCAAGCTGTGGCTTAGTTGTGTTGTATGTTGTTGGTTAACAGTTAAAGCAATAACTGTTGTCCCCTTTGTGTCCATACAACAATTGGACATAAGGATGCAGCTAGTGTGACGTTCTCAATGAACTTGATTTGTTGCATTGATCCTGAATAATTCTACTAAAGGATTGTGGTGCTCCTTGTTGTTTGAGAGCCATTTGGCCAGATGAGAGTGTAACCTCATCATTGTCGCATAGCCAGCTGTCCGAGAGGTGTGAGTTCCTCCCTTCCTTTGAAGACTTGAGGTGTGAATCCCCTCTCTTATCTTCCAGGATAGACTACAGTGATCAATTGGGAAACCTAGATAAGATTTGCTCTGGTGTTGATCTAGCTTTGTTTAGCTTAGCGTTTTTAACAGTAATCCACTGTGGTTCCATTTTATCACGAAAATGTGTACCAAGACCCTAGGTGAGCCGGGAGCTGAGACTCCTTTTGGATCAGACGACGGAGCACTGCAAGAAACTGCTGCCGGTCTGACGAACCTCTCCTCAGAGGAGAGTGCCAACCTATATAGCTATTCAATTAGCATTAGGGATAAGAAATTAGAGGAGCTAGTTGATCTTGTCAACCACAGAGCCAGGATCACCCCTAACAAAGACAGAATGCATGCAGAAGACATACATCAACCATGGGCCAAGGCTCGCTGTGGATCAGACGATCCACCCCTTCAAGACGTAGTTGCTAATCTTATCCACCCCCCTATAGAGCAGCTCGACAGTCTGAACTCCTACACCCTCAGCACATGTGAAGAGAAACTAAAGGGCTTGGTTGAATATGCAAATCAACCAACTGGGAAGCCAACACGCACAACTTCAGATGTTCTAGGCAAAATTCTCCTCCTTTATCAGCACAAATCAAATGTGCAGAATGAGATACACCGGGCACAGCTAGCCCGGGTACAAGAAGAAGGACAGATCCTGCGGGACGACTTCGAAAGATTGCAGGATAAACTAAAGACCTTGCAGGAAAATTGCATGGCCCTGCAGGAGGAGAATAAAACACTGCATGAAAGCAGCAAACTGGCCGAACAGACGAAACGAAGTGACACGGTACCCAGATTTCAGGATAGGCAGATAAGTACTGCAGCCCCCATGTCAGCTGAGGAAACCTCAGACGAAGGATGGGAGACTGAACCAAGCACATGGAGGAGGGAGACAGACATGTTGAAGGATCTGGAGGAGAGGGGAAGATACCGCCGGGTCGACCCAGGCACAAAAGCGCACACGTCCTCAGACTACCCGGTAAAGAGCTGGGTGAGTAAAGATGAAGGGCGCCACGCCTCCCCAGACCATGAAGCACCGTCATGGGGAAATGCCCCAAGGCCCCCGCGTTCTGCAATACGCTTTGAGCCAAGAGAACCCTCACCCCGCAGGAAGAGGGACTTCACGCCCCCTAGAGACAGGGAGGAGGCACGGGTCCAATCGGGCACCGAATATTACCTGTCCCATGATAGACGGCCACGTCTGAGCCGAACACAAACCCCGCCACGGTTGCAACCGTACTACCGTGATAACCACAGGGCTTACGATTCGTCAGACGACTCGGACGGCCCTCGCCAGCCTTCGGGTCAGGGTCTGCGAACCAGGCAGATGGAACCTCAGGCCAAAGATCTGAAGCGTTTTGACCCAGATAGCCCAGATTCAAGTAGTAACGACTACCTTAGAGAAGTCGACCATTGTCTCCGTGACCTGCCTCATGCGTCCTCACAGGAAAAACTGAAACGGATCTGGAAGACTACGGCTAGGAGTGTCCGTGCTTTCATGGGGACACTCCCACCAAAGGTCCGATCCTTGCAGAAAGGAAACAAATCTGTTAGTCAGCACTTACAAACTGCCAAGCAGAAAGTGTTGGACTTGTTTGAATTAATTCAGGGAGTACAGGTAAGCATGGAGCAAGACATATCGTCAGGATATGACTCCGATCCTGGACCAAGCCCCTCAAATGATCAAACAACCCTGCTGAAAAAGCTCAGTAAAGAACCGAGCAGCCAGGACAACCAAAGGACTGAGGAAATAAGTCTATTTTTCCCTGATTTTGACTGTGGAGCCCCCCTCCTTGGGGAAACACCCCAGTTCCCTGACAGCTGTGACACCCTTTCACACCTTCACAGGTTGGAATCACCACATAGAAAGGGGGGTGACTTCTCGGCCCCCAGAGGCAGAGATAACACCCGGCCCCCTCCTGCTACCTGTAGGTTCCCATCGCAGGATTCACAGCTGAGGAATATCCAAACCTCAGATGACTCGGATGGCTCCCTTTTACCCAGAGATCAAAGAATGCGCATAAGGCTCATTGAATCTATGGCACAGGATGTAGAGCGGTTTGACCCAGATAACTCAGACCGCTGCATCGATGATTACCTCAGAGCGATTAACCTGTGTCTCAGTGATGTACCTGATGCATCCACAAGAGAAAAACTCAGGCTGATCTGGAAGACAACTTCCAAGAGTGTCCGTAACTTCACGACTACCCTTCAGCCTGAGATCAGATACCAGTACTCTGCGCTCTGCAATGCTTTGCGCCAGGAATACTCCACCTACATTGACCCTGCATCTGCCCTTCTTAGTGCTTTCAGTGTCCTGCACCAGAAGCACGAGGCCCCCAAAGATTATTACTGGCGCCTAAGATCTGCATATTTCCAGGGACGTGAGGCTCCAGGTTTGGAAGAGAACCAAACTTTCAAGTCCATCTTCATGCACAATCTGCATGGCTGCGTGCGGTCAGATGTCACCCTGCATAGTCGTACACATCAGCTTAGGATGAAAGAGATCAAGAAATTCGCACAGGTGGTTTGGCAGACACGCTTATGTCACGTGACACGTGAGGGCAACAAGAGACCACATCACTGGCAGAATAGAGAACAGAGCCAGGGGGGTGAACGTGGGACTCAACCACAGAGTAGGTTCCAGCCTGGAGAACTGAGAACTACCAGATCCAAACGGAACTCTCGGGATGGCCGTAGCCTGAGACAGAAGGGTAGGTATAACCGGAGTTCCTACGAGCTCCCTAAGGAAGCAAGTTCTGCCAGGGAGTTGGAGCGCATGAAAGAGGTGGTAGGTCAGGGGGCCTCCCTCGCTTACAGAGAACCCGATTCTGACTCCACATAGGAGTGGGGTATAGCCTCCATTCTGGAAACACAACAATGTCACTCTCCCGACATGAATGTTTCCTAGTCCCTGTTTTTGTGTTTTGACATTGGTAGGGAGACACATAATGTACATGTACATTTACACACCTACATGCCACAAACACCTTCCCACAGGCTTACTCCTGCCCAGGCTAGGAGTTCACAAATCTACACCTGATACTCTTCTCTTTCTCTCCTCCTCTTGTCTGTTTGTTTCATTTGTTTTGTTAAAGAATGCACCTTGAGTAGCAAAGCTTTGCTAATGCCTGGTTATGTTGTATGCCTAGCTTTAGACATAATTAGACAGTCTGCCCAGACTTTGCCTCAGTGTCTGCCCAGACCGAATGCCTCTCAAAATGTATGGACTGTTGCTCACTAACTATTTGAACGTTTGTCTCCTAACACATGGACTGTTGGCCCTATTTGCCCTAAAGACTGTGACCCGCAATCCCATTCTTCAGGACAAAGGGGGGATGTTGGGCCACGCAGGCTTAGGACAGTCAAACCATGGACTTTGAGTTATATTACTGAGATGGCCTAAAAGAACTCTTTATCCCAGAATTCCCTGCGGCACTTCACACCTACGTGTGACGTAAAGGGGGGACCGGAACCTGAGGGAGACCCCACAGGAAGGCGGCCAGGTGATAAAACTCTGAGACTCCCCTCGTTCATCCTCTTTCCACGCGCCGACTTAAAGTGCTCGGAGATACAAGCTCACCTCCTGTTTCCTGCAACAAACTTCCTTTGTTTTAAAGTTTTGGCGCGCAGGTAATCCGCGGCCGGCAGTGTTCCAAATTCCGAGCTCGGATTGTCCAGTGAACGCATCTCAGTTTCTCGGAGAGTGTTAGGCTATAACAGTTAATCAGAAAGATAACGGCCTTATTCCGTCCTGCACGAAAGGACATAAACGGACATCTTTCCCCTCGACGGAGAACCAACGAAGCCGCTCTTGCCGTAAGGAACCCTCGCCGCCATCAGACGCCTCTACACCAGGACGGACAGAAGATCTGTTTTTATCGCCGGACTCCCTTTCCTTCACCAATCGCAGGCAAAGCGATTCACAAGTGAGGCTTAATTAGGTCTGGGCAGAATTAGCTTTAGAGAGTGTTTTTAATAATTGATTGATTGAAGCAGAAACTGTAATTTTTATCTTTGTTGGACCGTCGCGTCCTGAGTTTTACCTGTTTAAAACTCTTGTTGTTCCCATTTCGGACCGCTGCGTCCTATATGTGTTTAGCGTAACAGCGTTATAACCGGGTATTATTCTTCTGATCAGAAAGGCCAGTGTAAGTCGTATTAACTTGAATTCGGCCATTGGTTTGTTTCTGTGAATGAAGGGAATTACTCCGAGTTGTGGTGCGGGATTCGGACTGTGATCCGGCCTCTTCAGGCACGCATTTCTCTCCTCCTCTACGCTCCTCTTTTATCCTCTTTTCTTCCCCCATTACGCACATAGGCTACACACCCACACACACAGAGATCTATACACTCGCGGCCATCCAGACGCCTCAGAGACACAGATCGTGTAGGGCCGAACTCGGTCTCTTTTAGACATTAAGGCCACATTAGGTCTTTGTTAGGTGTGTGCCATCGTAAGGGCGACCACGTGGGACGAAGCAATCTCCCCCTTTTCTTCTTCCCCCCCTCTCTCTCTTTCACACACACACACACACACACACACACACACACACACACACATTCACACCCCTTCCACAAGCCTTGCTTGATAATGTTTGTTGCTTAGATTAGTTTATGATAGTTATTTGTTTGATTAAGTTCATTGATTTTGGATTGATGTTGCTTTGTTTAAATAAATTCTGTTATAATTTAAGAGAGCAGTTGTTTGTGATTACTGGTGTATTTGCATTGTGATATAAGCTGGGTGCGAAGGCTTTGTGTACGGATTTCACGCCTTCAATTTATTAAATATAGTTATTAATTATTAATAATATTAGTAATTAAATAACTCATTTGAGACTGATTTGAGTGATATTTTGGTTATATTTCCCTGAGTACAGGGTGGTGCCCCAAAACGAGATTAAACACAGTTTAATGATATCTTATTTATATTATTAATAATTAGAAATAATTATTAAAGAATATAACCAAAGTTGACTTGATACAACCCCAACATGAGCATGCTAGAATTGAAAAGTTAGGATATTCTAGCTCTTTCTAACAGCAGTGCAAAACAGCCAGGATGACTGTACACTCTTAGTTGAGATGTCTGACAAATGGCTGAAATGATCAGCCACATTTCTTTTCTTTTAACTTTCTCTACAACTGATTAATGATTTGACTAGTTGCTTCAGGACGACAGAATATCAAAACAAGCTCATTCAGAATATTAATGATATATCAGCAATACTTAACAGTACACACAAATTTATACTCCAGTGAAACACTGGACAGACCCTCCCCTAAATCTGCTCTGTGCATGTTACCCGTTGTGTTCATAGATTTTTTATTTCAGCCTTTGAGTCTATGCAGCTCCTCACATGACTCATGTTTCACATCTGGAGTTTAGTGTGGACACTGCAGGAAGGATATCAGGAGACAGATTTCCCTCCTCTCAGATCATTTGTGTCCTTAAATAGCAGTGTGTTTTCATCCAGAGGCCCCCCCAGAGGTTTGTGCTCCCTCCTAGTAATGGCTGCCGCAGCCAATATTTAGCTTCAGACATTTGATCAAGTTTATAGACCATTTGTTGCTCTGCTGCCTCTGCTGGAGGGACAAGGCCATGGAGTGGATGGCTTTATGTCAAACTATGATTCATTCTTTATTTAGTTGGATTTTTAAAGCTATGGTCGTATTTTTTTTAAGGTTATAAACAGTACAATCCAGAGTGCATTTTTGTCCCCTCCGTCTGCTGTAAACAGCTTTTAAAATCACACCGGGCTTTTTTTGGGAACATGAATAAGCGGTTTCTCAGAGTTTGCAGGAGCAAACAGTCTTAATGTGATTGGAAGGATCCTGGTTTTGCAGCTTGAATGTAATTAATATGTGATTTAAGCCAGTGAGTGTACGGGTGTGAAGGGGGCACTCCAAACTGAAATGTTTAAGAGTCTGAGCTGCAGCGCTGCACTGAAACATCCACTAATTTATTCTTCCCCACAGCAACTGGACTGCTTTGTGTTAGCAAATCAAATGATGTCGTCTATTAAAAGACTAAGAATCTCAAACCAGCTCTGTGGGGCTCTACTTATGAACAGAGAGGCTTTGAGCTAACTGCTAATGCCAGCATGCGTAATGTTCACAATGACTCTAAAACCCTGATGTAATGGACGGATTAAAGCTTTGCCCTCACGATCGCCCTGATAGAAGGTTACAGGACTGACAAAGTTATTACATTTCATCCTGAGGGTACCAAATTCACTGACGGCCCATCCAGAAGTTGACAAGAAATTTCACTAAAGGTGACAAAAGTCAACCTTGAAGTGGCACTGGAGGAACCATCAGGGGATCACCAAAGTAATTAGGAAGCGTCCTCTTGTTATATTATATTTTAACTTAATTGCCATTGGCTTTAATGGCAGTCACTGCTTTGGATGTCGAGATTCTTTGACTGATAAACAAAAAAGACTTTGGTCAAAGGAGCATTTAAGTAATTCAGATTGATCGTCATGCACAACAGATAAGTTGACCAGTCGTCATGGTGATGAATCAAATAGATGTTGTCTGATGATCCCTAAACTCAGTTTGATTCATCCTCTGGGCTCTAAATGCATGCACTAATTAATGGTCGATTCTGCATCATCTGCCGGGTTCTTGGTTGATTTATGATCAGATTTTGATGTAAAGAAAAAGCTGCTTGTGTGGTGCTCATGTTCGGGAAGCAGTGGTACTCTGCTTTGAATGATAAATAAAAACTGTTACTGCATAATTAGACAATAATGTATAAGAGCACTCTGCTTTCGTTTACGTAAGGATACTAGCATGGTTTTAAAATAATTTTTAAAAGCCATAATGATATATTACAAAATGAGGCCTTAAAAGTATTGAATTTGGTTTGCAACATCTTAAATGTCATTAATAAATGTTGTTTTCTGCTCTTTTGTTCGATTACTGGCATTTGTGTTTTTTTATGTTGAATACTTTTTGTCTGCCATTTCAGTTCACTGTCTGGATTCTGCTCAAAACATGTTGGGTCTTTGTAGATAATATGACGAAAAGAGTAAGGTCTTCTACCTGCTCTTTTGAAAAGTGTCTTGAGATAACATTTGTTATGAATTGGTGCTAGACAAATAAAGATTGATTGATTGATTGATTGATTGATTGATTGATTGATTGATTGATTGATTGATTGATTGATCAAATTATGATTAATAATAACTAATGCTTAATAATATTCTCAGCAGCAGTCACAAAGTGCATTTTTATCCCGGAGAAAATATTTAAACTTGAACTGAAGTTTGAGTTTGAAGAATAAACTTTGATGAATGACTTGTTTGCAAAGACTTTTCTCTCTGCTCTAGAATAAGTTCTATAATATTAATAAACTTCATTTATAAGAGGACCTTTTAAATGCATTATAAAAACAGTGACAATGCGAAGAAGAACAAAAATATATGGATTTAACACCTTCAACCCCAAATCCTAAAAATGTTGAACATTACATAAAATGTAAATAAAAACAAAATGTTTTGATTTGCAAAACATAGAAACTCCCTATTTGATTTGAAATAGAGTATACATTTTTGAATCTCAAAATTGCCGTGTGTTTGAAAAATGATTTTTCCCAATTTGAAATTGATTCTGACAACATGTAAGTTTGTTTTTTCAATCAAATATGGGCTTTCAGTGTTTTGCAAATCATTGTTAACATTTACATTCTAACAAAGTCCCAACTTCTTATGAATGAGGTGTTTACATTTGGTGGTTTCGGTGATGTGATGGTCAGCCTTCTGCACACAACATTACTCTACAGGACAGCAACCCTGGACCTGATGACTCCTGACCTACAGCTGAGCCACAGGACAGCAGGATGTGTATAAATGAGACATTACTGTCTCAGCCTCTCTGCAGCTCTTTCTTTATTCAGCGTGATGAACTGCTGTGTCACGCTGCCTTTGGTCTGCGTGATGAAAGAAGAAAAAAAACAAAAAACGATGATCCCCTAGTGTTTGTCCAGTCTGTGATAATCAGCCTGAAATGACCTCATGGAAATACAAATGAATGACATTTTAATTTATTAGATGGATTGCTGAGATGACTCACACAGACACTTTAATTAATGTCTTTACTTGTTAAAGGCACCTATATAACATACCTCTGGCGGTGATTTCAATGAGACCCTTAATGGAAGTATGGCTTTTAGTCAAGAAGGTAGGTATGTTGCTGTTCCTGATGGACTGCTTCTCCTCTGGCTCTGATACTGAACAGATATACAGAGGCACTCAGGGACTACAGATGTAGTGCTGACCCTTTCACCGCCTGATTTAGAGTATTCTCCCTCATTGTAGAAAGACAGATAGCTGCTTGTAATGGTTGCTAGGTAACATTTAGAATTAAGAATTGAAAATAATGTGTACTGTCTAGTTTTTATAACATGTTTGGTCGACCATTTTTGGAGTGAAATCCCATAATGTCTACACATACATGCTTCTGTTGTTTATAAGTGTCCCATGATATAACCAACCTGCACTAGAGATACGGCTCCTTCAAACCCTTAAATACTTCATCAGCTCTTCTGTTTGGCTTTAGCCTGATGTCAGTTTATTTGATGCCTTGTATATTTTTTTCTTTTTTGTGAATGATTAAAAATAAATGTTTTAATTAAACTTACTAAGATTCAGTATGTCATTGGGGCTAGAGATGTACCAATTGGGAAATTCAGGACAAACAAACAATGAAGATATTAAATATTTAAAAAAAGAAAACGTTTTATTTACAATGACATTCAAGAACAGTTTTCTCAGGAGTAACAGAATGAACATGAAGGATTCCGCTGAAGATAAACACCGCTCTGCACAGTCTTCCACCACAGACTGTCGCTTCATCAATCTGATAAATATCATTAAAACACTCAGGAGGATTCCTTCAATGAAGCATCACAGTGTTTGCTGAATTTAGAGAGAATGAACGTTTTGTTTCCCTGGTATCACGATAGAGCATCTAAAGAGTCACTGCTGATTAAAAAGCAAACTTGTTCCGGATGATCTCTCCGCCCTCCACTTCCACCTGCTCGTAAAGCCACTTCCTGTCGCAGCGACACTCCACTCCGCACTTTCGTGAGCCGCACTCGGGGCATGGATAGAAGCAGCCCATGCAGTCCACATCCAGACAGTCGCACATGTCCTTACTGTTGGACAGCAGCCGGCCTTTGTTGTCGTAGACTCGGCTCTTGGCTCCTAAGGCCTGCCTGCACACGATACATCAAGAGAGACTCACGTTACTGATGGACTTGTTTATTTTACATATTTAAAATCATCGTTGTTAGACTAGCAGTTCAATGCTGCTCGCTGCCTTCAATGCGACATATTGCACAGCCTGACTTCATATTTTTCTCTCGTCTTAAATAGTGCAAAATTGAGTTTTTTTTAAACAGGAATGTTTAAAACATTGTTCACCCTCCTTTCTGTTCAACATTGTTTCACTTTTCTTTTCTGGTTTCAGCTGGATATAAACTCTCTCTATTTAACATCTACAGTTACACAGAGGGAGTTTTCTGTTGCAGGTTCAAACCACTGGCAAGGACAATTTCAAATATGAGACATTCAATATGAGGGGAGGGGCGGGTCTGGACAATTTTGTCTTTCATATCATTATGAAACAATGGTCAAATCCATATTTAGATTTAATTCTTGTCGGTATCATGCCCCTGGTCTTAGGGAAAATAAGAAAACTCCTACAGATGCATCATTTCCAAATGTTTAATTTATTCCAGCTACAGTTTTGTCATAAAGCACTGCAGTTTACAACAGTCCCTGAACCTGCCTCATCTTGTACTATGGGAACTACAGCCCCTCAACACATGGCATAAAGATTACAGTAATTTACAATTCATTGACCACCCTTTTCTGTCTTGAGTAAGAAAGGAATCTAAATAACAGGTCATACAAGTCCTCCTAATTTTAGCTCCTTATGTCCAGCTGTGTTACTGGACAAACAATCACAGAATTTAAGATGCAAAAGTAGAACATAGAAACAGAACTGCCTGGACCTGATCCCAGTGTTGGTTAAGTTACTAAGAAAAAGAAAGAGTCTCCTCTTAGTATTTTATTGCACTTTTATGAGTTTTTAATTATCTTCCCCTTTGCATTTGATCAGGTGTTACTATCATCAAAAGAGAATTACCATTTTCAGATTATATAATGACTCAAAAAATGAACATTATGTCACAAACTTGATTTTGCATTTGCTCTGTTTTGTTCCCTAGACACCAAGTGATGGAGCCAGCAGCAGAAACTATCAGCAAATGCCCCCCACACAAATATATTTCTAGTGCCTGAGTGAAACAAAAGTAGCTTGTCTGGGATGATGGGCTACATGCTGGAAAAGAGCTCACTGTTTCTGAACTTCACTGAGATAAAGAGGTGAACATACATAAAGACATAAAGGCTTTTGTTAAAATCTTCAGTAGGGCTCCAGTGAGAATGGAGAAACACACAAACACACGGTCTCACCTGTCAGAAAACTGTTTTCCTCCACGGCTTCCTCGTCCACCCTATGAAAAATAATCAAGTACATTACAAGGGACGCTGTCACCACCACAGGTAACGTCTTTTCTATATAGTTGTTGATCAGAAAAAAAAACAATGTTAATGATTCAACGCATACTGGACAGCACAGTGATCACTTTCTTTAAAGGCTCATTTTTGACCAAGACATTTTGGTGATTGTTTTATTGTAGGACTGATTTATACATTGTGCTCCAACTTGAAATAATTCTGATCGTCATGTATAATTAAAATTATACACAAAGGAGTTTTGTCATGATGTCTAAAAAAACATAATTTACCAACAGTATAAGTAAACTCACCCTCATTCCTCCTCTTTTGTCTCTGCGGAGACCAACGGCCTCCCTGGCTCTGTCTCCTTCCCCCTGTGTCATCACTGGGTTTGCAACGTTTGTCTCCTTTGGTGGCACTACTCTCTTACGCAGTTCAATCTGTTGGATTTTCACATTTAACGTTTGGCTTGTATGTAAACGTAAAAACATGGTGCATTGTTCGGACGACAAAATGAAACATTAGAAAACACTATCATTCCATGTTGTAACCGCACACCTTCGACGAGTCCTTCCCGTTGTTGAATATGGTGGGCACGGCATCCTCCCTCAGAAACTGTTTGCCGTTGTAGTCTCTGAAGCAGTCTGCCCTGAAATGCTCCGAGCAAAGGCAGGTGTTTGCAGTTGGGACGAAGTTCCTCATCCCCAGGCTGTGCACCCATTTGTTGGCCAGTTGAGGTTTGCTGAGTGGAAATCTAAAAAAAAAAAAAAAAAATATGAGAGGGAGGACACAGCTTCAAACCAGGCTGCAGGCATTGCTAAGGATGTGTTACTGTTGCACATGCCACAGAATGCACTTCATTATTAAAGACAAATACCTGTAGTTTATAATATAATCTATGTGTCAGAGAAGTCGGTGTGTTAAGGTTTATTGTCTCATTTCTAGGTGGGAGACAGTCTCAAGACAGTTTCCAAGTTACATCCCTGTAAAAACATTAACAGACCAGATGCCAAGCGAGTTTATATTGTAAGTTATTTCATTTGATTGAAGTGCAATAAAAGGTCATCGTTATTTACTACCTTCTTGTCTGATTAACCATGGTGGACTGGTTTTTTTTCCAGTTTGCATTAACTATTCTAAAATGTATAATAGACACTTTGAATTAAAATGTTCTATAATTAACGTTGTGAATGTTTTTATGCTCTCCCTAGTCAAAGCCTCGGTAATTACCGAGAACTCAAATATGATAACTTACCTGTAAAATCGTATTTCCGACCCTTTGATAAACTTATTGTTGCACCCTGATACCGCACAGATAACCGGCATGGTGTCGTGTCAGTCAAATCTTTACGATAAAGCGATAAAAAAAAAAAAAACTGTGGTGAAAAAGTGCAAAACAAGAAAACACGACATAAACCCGCCGTGTGTGATTGTTTTCTTTTTTCACTTCTTCCTCGGTGAGGATGAACGGCTACTACTTCCGCTTCCGGTTTTGGTGTTTGAGATTCTGCCCTCTAGCGGCGGAGGAGATGATTATTCCCATCATGATATGTTGCTGTCTCAGAAAGAAAATGTCTAAGCAAACATGTTACACTAAGAAATGTACAAGTAAACCATAAAGTTTCACAATGATCTATATTGAAGAATGAGAAGAACCACAAACAAACTTTGCTAAAAGTTTAAATCATTCAAAAAAATACTCCAAATTAGAAGACAGATTAAAAAGATAAGTCTTCAGTACATACAGAACCCATGAAGTCCCAAAAAGTTAAAGTTGTGCGCACAGGATTTTAACTTGTGTGCACAAGTTAGAGGAAATCATGTGTGCTCAAGAGAACAACTTGTGCAAACACAAAATAATGATCTTGTTCCCATAAATGATCATCTAACTTGTGCGCACAAGCGTTTATCTTGTTCCCACAAGAAGATAATTATCTCGTTCCCATAAATTATCATCCAACTTGTGCGCACAACATATCCTTTCTTTACTTTATTCGTTATTTAAGACCCATATGTCCATACAAAAGCACATTAAATAATGTAAATACAGGACATCAACAAAGGGATAAAATCACTACAGTTCACAATTTGTCAGTAATTCAAATATAAAGAGACAATTTCACCAGTGTGTCCAGAAACAGGCATATCATTATTATAACACAGCATTATAAGCTCAACTAAGAAATGTATTTATTTAACTTGTTGAGACTTCAGGGACTTCGTATATTTAAAGGTGCACTATGGAGTTTTGGAGGTGAAATTTGAAAGTTGGAGAAGTGAAACAAATTTATGTTATATTTTCTGAACTAAATAGACAAACTTTACTCAAATAAAAAATGGGTTCCTGGAACCCATTTTGGAAATAAAAAGGTACCAGGATTTCACTTCACGGTTTCACTGCTGCGGCCCACCACCATTACTTCTCACATATTATTTTCATCTTCAAACAGAGTTACAGGGACTACATTTTCCTCAGAGGACAGTTTGTGTATACAGTTATATATTCAATTCAATTCAATTCAATTCAAAAATTTCTCTAGCAAAACTACATAATGCACCTTTACGCATCATTGCTTACATGAACGCATTTACGCATCATTGCTTAAGCCAATAACCTTTTACATGTTCTCTATTTAAGAGGCGCTTGAGGGGTTATTGGGACTTTTCACTTTTTTTGCCTGTCAGACTAAACACTGGGTTAAAAACACCCAATATCCTGTCAGACTGAACACTGGGTTAAAAACACCCAGTATCCTGTCAGACTGAACACTGGGTTAAAAACACACAGGTTCCCGTCAAACTGAACACTGGGTTAAAAACACCCAGTATCCTGTCAGACTGAACACTGGGTTAAAAACACACAGGTTCCCGTCAAACTGAACACTGGGTTAAAAACACCCAGTATCCTGTCAGACTGAACACTGGGTTAAAAACACACAGGTTCCCGTCAAACTGAACACTGGGTTAAAAACACCCAGTTTCCTCTCAGACTGAACACTGGGTTAAAAACACACAGGTTCCTGTCAGACTGAACACTGGGTTAAAAACACATAGGTTCCTGTCAGACTGAACACTGGGTTAAAAACACCCAGGTTCCTCTCAGACTGAACACTGGGTTAAAAACACACAGGTTCCTGTCAGACTAAACCCTGGGTTAAAAACACAGATGTTCCTGTCAGACTGAACACTGGGTTAAAAACACCCAGTATCCTGTCAGACAGACACTGGCTTAAAAACACCCAGTTTCCTCTCAGACTGAACACTGGGTTAAAAACACACAGGCTCCTCTCAGACTGAACACTGGGTTAAAAACACCCAATTGCCTTTCAGACTGAACACTGGGTTAAAAACACCAATTGCCTCTCAGACTGAACCCTGGGTTAAAAACACCCAGTGCCTGTCAGACTGAACACTGGGTTAAAAACACACAGTATCCTGTCAGACTGAACACTGGGTTAAAAACACACAGGTTCCCGTCAAACTGAACACTGGGTTAAAAACACCCAGTATCCTGTCAGACTGAACACTGGGTTAAAAACACACAGTTTCCTCTCAGACTGAACACTGGGTTAAAAACACCCAGTATCCTGTCAGACTGAACACTGGGTTAAAAACACACAGTATCCTGTCAGATTGAACACTGGGTTAAAAACACCCAGTTTCCTCTCAGACTGAACACTGGGTTAAAAACACCCAGTTTCCTGTCAGACTGAACACTGGGTTAAAAACACCCAGTTTCCTCTCAGACTGAACACTGGGTTGAAAACACACAGGCTCCTGTCAGACTGAACCCTGGGTTAAAAACACATAGGTTCCTGTCAGACTGAACACTGGGTTAAAAACACACAGGTTCCTCTCAGACTGAACACTGGGTTAAAAACTCACAGGTTCCTGTCAGACTAAACCCTGGGTTAAAAACACACAGGTTCCTGTCAGACTGAACACTGGGTTAAAAACACCCAGTATCCTGTCAGACAGACACTGGCTTAAAAACACCCAGTTTCCTCTCAGACTGAACACTGGGTTAAAAACACACAGGCTCCTCTCAGACTGAACACTGGGTTAAAAACACCCAATTGCCTTTCAGACTGAACACTGGGTTAAAAACACCAATTACCTCTCAGACTGAACACTGGGTTAAAAACACACAGGTTCCTGTCAGACTAAACCCTGGGTTAAAAACACACAGGTTCCTGTCAGACTGAACACTGGGTTAAAAACACCCAGTATCCTGTCAGACAGACACTGGCTTAAAAACACCCAGGCTCCTCTCAGACTGAACACTGGGTTAAAAACACACAGGCTCCTCTCAGACTGAACACTGGGTTAAAAACACACAGGCTCCTCTCAGACTGAACACTGGGTTAAAAACACCCAATTGCCTTTCAGACTGAACACTGGGTTAAAAACACCCAGGCTCCTCTCAGACTGAACACTGGGTTAAAAACACACAGGTTTCTGTCAGACTAAACCCTGGGTTAAAAACACACAGGTTCCTGTCAGACTGAACACTGGGTTAAAAACACCCAGTATCCTGTCAGACAGACACTGGCTTAAAAACACCCAGGCTCCTCTCAGACTGAACACTGGGTTAAAAACACCAATTGCCTCTCAGACTGAACACTGGGTTAAAAACACACAGTATCCTGTCAGACTGAACACTGGGTTAAAAACACACAGGCTCCTCTCAGCCTGATGAAATGTGTCTGAGCTTCCCGGCCCGCTGGTCACATGATATAACTCTGCTCACTGCCGAGCTAACCTGCTAGCTTCATGTCAAAGCCGCTGTCAACAGCTACACACGGACGGAGGAGCCGACCATAACTTGCGAGTTTGTCACAAACCCGTGGAGTCTCTTGGCAAGTAAAGCCTTTTTTTTTGTTGTCTTTTGTCATGTTTTTGTTGTGAAAACGAGCTAAGCTAGTTAAGTTGAAGTTGTTGGAAGGGAGTTCCTGTCGAGTGCGGGGGTGTTAAGCTAACGATATTGGCCTTGTTTGGTTTGGACTATGAAGCTAATCTCACCTAAAAAAGCCTTTTGTTTATTCCTTCAATGCGCAGTGTTTGAACTAATTGAGGTTCAAGGCGTGTTTACATTGAGATACAGTCGATGTTTTGCTAATGTTTACGTCATTAGGTGGCTATATTTCTATGAAAGCTACCAGACTGTGATGCAGGTTAACCAGCCTAGTACTAACTTTGACAATGTTCAAAACAAGTCTGTGGTCAAAAAGTCATTTAGACAACAGGGTCGACATTAAAATAGTCAAACGCTTCATACGTTTCGAGTCGATGTGTTTACATAACACAAGTATTGCGAAACATTGGTAACAGTGGCACCATAAAGTGTGATAACTAACTATAAATAAATGTGCTAGTTAAGGTTTTATTGTATCTTTGACATTTGCTCACTATATCTGATATAAATGTGTGTGTGTGTGTTGAAAGAAGTTGCTACCGAAAAAAAAACCAATAGTCAAAATAATGAAAAACTTTCTATAAAGAGCACCAATCAGAGCATGGTACAAAGTGACTGATAAAAGCAAAACAATATGAGGTTAATTAAGATATTTGAATGGAAACAGAGATACCCTTGTCTCCTCACAGTAGTGGTTGAACTCATTTGCCTGATTGGTTCTTTGTCAGGGCGTGTGCAGACAGGCTCCACACATGTTGCACCTGTTGCCAGTTTTGGACGAGATCTACATCAGTTTTGTTTTATTGTTTGTGACCCGACATAATCCCCAGAACAACCCCCACCCCCCACCCCCCAATGCAAACCTGAACAGAAGTGAAATCATCTGGGTGGGTCTGGGAGACATTGAGGTACTGAATGTACTTCTTCTTCTTCCATCAGGGTGTTGGTGGGAACTTTTCATTAATTGTGGCGCTCGTGCCTCCTGAAAGCACTGACTCTTTGCTTTCACTCAAAGTTGTTGCTGAGTGTGAATATCCATTTTTGCTTCACCAAAGGGAGTTACATCCGTTGGCAATCTGAGACCTTTAGAAAGGAATCTTTCCCACCCAGTCACACTGACTTTCTTTTTTACCCAAATCTTTGGTGTCCTGCAGCGGAGGTTTACATGATCACAGACTTCTCACCATCATTTTGTTACGTGAAACTGCCTTATTCAATGTTTCTATTGGGTTTAATTACCATTATATTGGTTTTTGAGGGGAGGAGACGATTCTAGATAATTCCGCTCTGGGGAAAGACCTTTCACTGAAGGAACCCTATTCAGAAACTAGCAGAGTTCCCATAAACAAGCCGCGCTAACATCAGCTGCACTTTCAGCTCAAGGCCCCTCTGGATTTGCTGTCTGCTGAAGCGTCAGAGAACACTATTTTTAAAAACTAGTGTAGCGCTGATTAATGGTATATTCTCTCCTTTCAGCTACCTCTTGCCGTCATCATGTAAAATTGAATGTTTTTGTTGCCCCTGCTCTGGACACATGTAGCAATTATACATCCACTGTGGCGGTACAGATGTTAACCGTCAATGGTGGCAGTGTAATGCGTGTCTGAAGGTTACTTTGTTGGAGCAGAAAAGAAAAACGTATTCCCTTTTTAAAAACATTGTTTGGCTCATGAAACCTTTTTATGTTATCAGAAAAGTCAAGCAGGAATATGATCTTATCTGAAGTCAATGTTTAGAAATAATCTCACCACAGTAGTTATATTTACACTTCCATGTTCAAAATCTTAGTCAAATTTGTCTTGGCATCATCATACTAGTTGAATTATACAATAGTTTATCATGGGAAAAGGTAACAGCGTTTTAGCTAGTTGATGTGTTCAAGATGTGTTGAGCTGTTGAATGTTGTTGCCACTGCTGAGGCAGACTGAAAGATGTAGTGTACAGATGATGCCTGTGACATTAATGTAAGGTAGGTTTATTGAACGAGTTGTTGAACACAATCAAAGCTTTGATGTTGTGCGGTGTTATTGACTTTGTTGGTGCTGCCTATTTAATTTCCAGCAGTCTATGAAAACATGCAGATGGACAAAGGTGACTGGCTGATAAGACACAGGGGAACATTGGACTTGGACAGAGAGATAGCAGCGGGGATGACATGAGGTCAAAGGCAATGTAAAATCGTTTTTTTTTTATAGACACTGAGTCAAGATTCACCCATTAAGCTGGATACCTTTGATAACTGGACCTATTGTCTGTGTAAGTGATTGTGTGGCACAAGTAAAACAAGACCGCTGTGCTGACATGACCCTTGAGATCCTTACTCTTTTTCTGTTTTGGGTTTCTCAACATGAGAAGAAGACTTGTTTTTGGTTAGATGATTGACACATTTAAGGTAGGTGTAATATTGATGGTTTTTTTGGGTTATTTTTTATTTATACTCTGTGTGACATTTTATTGAAAAAAAAGGCTTGGAGCAGATGAAGCAGGTCTTTGCAGATTATGATGTAATGCATTGGACCACAAGACGGTTATATTTTGATAGACTATTTCGTTTTTACTCTCTGTTGAATGGGTCTGTTTAAGTAAAAAATTGGCTGCTTAAAAAGTCAAAGAGGAAAAGGCGAGAGCAGCGCAGGCCTGTGGGGATTGAAGAGCCTCGCACATGACCAATAGTAACCTCTTGTGTTCCCTCTTTCACCCTCTCTCCCTCCTCCCCTCTCTCTGTTTTCCCTCCTGTCTCCCATTGGGCATTGTAGAAAGGGACTCGTCTTCTCTCCTACTCACTCTCTTCAAGATATCGAGTCATTAGACTTCCGCCCCAATTAGCCTCAGGGGGTTTCGGCATCTTCAAGAATCGTCAAGGAAAGCAAGTCCTCCATCAGCGCAGAGATATCGACAGACTGAGGTTGTGGACTCACATGGGCAAGATGGATGAGCGATAAATAAGACATCAACTTCAGAGGTAAGGTCAGTCCAACACTATGCCTGTCACAGAATCACTTTTGCATTTTAATTTCACTTAAAAAGGGTCTTCTTGTTACAATGTCGAGTGTAGAGAGTAGAAAATTATCTGCTACCCTTTATGAATCCCGTCAGTTTGTTGTTCTTTTTTTTCCCAGAAGTATTGGGGCATTACCCAGTTGAAGCTGCACCAAGTCTCATGTTAGTGTAATACTTGTCAATACTTAATAAAAGCCAGCATTTTAAAATTCATTGTTACCTCCTGAGTGAAAGCTTTTATCTTTGGCTGCTGCAACAATAACCACTTTACTGGTTATTCAGAATCTTATCAGTGGTGCTCGGAAAATGACTTCCCTTTCCACTATAGGGGCTTTTGATGTGTTCAGTTTTATTACGGGCTTTCCTCTCACTCTCTCACAAGCAGACACCTTACATCAGCGTTCGATTTCCAGGGGTTGACAGAACAGTTAATGATTCAAGTAAAAGTAATTTATTACATTTTCTTGGACTAAATAGTGGCATCACAAACACATTCATAATAAATACTTTGTGTCAGTAGATCGATTGGTTTGGGTCAGTATATGAATTCATAATGAATGTTTCATGAACATTAATACAAAGTCAAAACATGAATCCAGATCTTCATCTTTGAGGCGATCTATATTTTAAAAGTCCAATTTTAAGTCTGTATCTCTATTTTCATCACACCTTCAAGCACCAGGTAGTCGGTGGCAAGCAGCCAAGCAAAAGCCTCGCGTTGGAATAAATGAGTAGAGTGGATATGTTTTAGATCATGGAGATAAGATGGGTGGACGGACAAATCCCTTACTTCTTATACAATGGCATTGTGATATAGAATACTCAGGAAACACAACACAATAACTTTGCCTTCTAAAAAAAGAAACACCACGTTGACCTTTTGTGCTACTATAAGTTTTTGCTCTTAAACATGAGAAATCTGTGACTTACACAGTGGACGTAAGGAACCTGTTATTGAAAAAGAAAACATTGTTCTTACTTAAAATGTCAGGAAGCGTTCAGTACAAATATTTTCACATCAGATGAAATGTAAGCGAGTTGATGCAGAGTACGAGATAAAATATGGAAACTGTTTTTCATTGTGACAGTGTGGAAGATGGTCTGAAAAAAATAGCAAAACACAAAAATTCAAAATAACCAGCAATAGATTTTTAAATGTATAACGAGTAGGCAGCACAGGGCTTCTTTTAAAAAAAATAATTTTCCAAATCATGCAGGAGTGCTGGCCCTGTCTCTATCAGGGTGATTATCACTTCCTGTGAACCAGGTACTAATAACAAGAGCCAGGTGGGAAGCTCATTCAGATTTTTACACCCTGACATTTGGAGAGCACGGCTGTATTGGGCAGAGACACTGTCGATAACATTTTGACATTAGGCTAAGCTTATCTCAGAGAGATCAAGAAAAATAATGAACAAGACTAAACTTAAAAATTAGGAGCTCATCAGTACATTGGAGAGTTTAAAGCCTGAAAAGCAACACAGGGACTGTTTTTTCCTCTTGATGTGCCATGTAGTCTAAATTATTGTGGCTTTGAGTGGAGTGTTTTTTAAAGCATGAAATGACATAAATCTAACAGCTGTCAGAGATATTTCTATTTTGTTTATATTGATGTATAGTCTCTCTGGTTTTATCAGACCCATGTAGTCTGAATGCCAAATCAGTGACCAGGACTGCTTCATAGAATAATATAATATGTATAAATGTGAGTTACCTTAACTTGTAAAGCATCTGTTCATGTAGTTCAACCAATGTATTTATATTAAAGAGGGTAGACTTAACATCAGAAAATCCCCTGATAGAAGCATCGTTCTGTTATACATCACTACACCCAATTCATAAAATAGAAGTCTTTAGTACAGTGCTGTCATATTTTTCATAATAAACTTTCACATTTTTTGAGTTTTAATTTATTTTTTAAATTTAACTTTGCCTCGCGAGAAATGACAGCAACGATATATATTTTTAAACTGGGTGTTCTTGTATGCATGCCAGTTAAAAATATCCAGAAATCATGCATGTGCGTCTGCTGAATCAGTTTCCTGAAATGCGTCCTTATGGGGCGCATGACAAACTTTCACTTCTGCTTTCACTGCCAGTTGGCTTTTCTGCACACGCCTGTGCGGCAACTTCTGAGCTGGTTTCAAGTTTAGTCGTATCAAAGATCTTTCTAAGAACTAAACCACGCTGCTGCAGGAGAACATAGTTATTGCCCTTTCACTGTTGTAACCTAACCACGCCCTGGTTTCTATATCTCTACAGGCTACAGCAGGTTAAAACACACTATGCATCTACATTAAGTGGTTTTAAATTCCTACCGTCTCTATCATAGGTAATCACACTCTATGTCTGTTAATGTTTATAATAACTGTAGTTACATAACCCAGAGAACTCAGGTCACAGAAGTTTCTTGTTACTGTAAAACAATTACCCCGTTGTTGACTTAATGCAAACAGAGCAAAAAGAGGTTTATGTCATTCTTAAGTCACTTGTCCCGATCTGAGAGTAGAGCAGGACATTTTCAGATTCATGATTGAGTTTCTGGTTTAAAGTTTTGTGTTAGACAGTCGGCCCTTTTCAATCCAAAGAAGCGATTATGGAGCCAGAGCTTCCTGGAGATGGGGTGTGCAACAGAAGGATTGCCTTCAGGGGATTTGACTTTTTTTCTTGATGCATTTCCTAGATAATTAGCCATGATAATGGATTATGATTGTTTTTTAACCACAGGTACACGTTGATTTCGTAATGACAAGCTGCTGTGCAGAAGATGTCCACGCTGTCTGTGACTGATATCCCAGATGTTGGTCATGGTAAGAAGAGTCCTTTATGTCAAATCTAAGAGAACAGGGTTCTGTTCTCAAAGCACATGTTTTAGTCTGTCCTTCCTAAAAATACACAAAAATATGTTTTTTAAGCAGATACCAATATTTGAGATCCACAAAGGTATAAAATACTCAGTCAGTATTCATGTATGTGACTGTGTTTCTCTGTTGCATGTGAGCTATTGGCTACAGAGACGTCAACATTTATTCTGGACACCTGTCACAATGATGGAAGGTTTTTGGGTTTTGTTTTTGAATCCGAATGTGTTTTTGTGTCCTCTGTCAGATGAGAGTAAGGTGTTTGACAGGGCCTCTGAGCTGCAGCTGGACTGCCTGGTTGAGGAGAGCAGTGGAAGCACCACAATGAAGCACGAAGGCCTGCTGTCGCTGGCTGACCTCCCGCAGCCAGATGACTTCTCTGCCCCCCCTCATAACGGCCCTGCACTGACTGAGATGAGCAGCCCTCTGCTGGTCGACCCCAGTGACATCAAGCCAGAACCAGCTGCAGGTGACACATCTGCAAGCATAGGTAGGTGAAAAGTTCTTAAAAGCTGCAGGACACAACTTTCATGTTTTTGTCCAAGAAACATTTGAGTCTCGTTTTGTTAAAGAAAAAATAGATTTAACAATGTATATAAACTAAACTCTAATATATACTGTATGTATATCACACAGCCTTTTAGGAGGGAGTGGCCAGTTGTCAAAGTAGTGACTAAAGCAAAATCTTGTTACTTTAGTCGCTACCGTTTGTCTTTGTTAAGGGGAAAAACAAGTGTACAAGTGTTTTCTGAGAATGAAAAAAACACATCAAGTGACAGGCCTTGATTGAGGCTAGATGACTTTTATGACGTCATTTCCTTCTCATTTTTGGTCAGGGTGCATTAAAGATGGTGATCTTAGCTTTGTGTGTTACTGACATGTCTCTACAAGTATGCATGTGTGCATCTTCGACTTGTTTTACAACTCCCAGAGACGAGAATAACCAGTATTTAATTCTGTTAACTTCCTCCTAGTCTCAGGCATGCATTATTCCACGTTTCAGCCCCTTTGAGGTCACAACTGTTGACATGTGTGCAGAAGTTTAAATTTAAATTTAGAGAATTCATTTACATAGTAACAAACCCTTAAGCTGTTTAGCCAGTGCTTGAGTTACAATAATACTGTAACTGTACGGTAAAATACTGTAGCTACCGTAACAACCCGACACATTTTGAAACAGGATGTAGCGCCATAATTAGAGTTCTGAACCTGACAGCTGCTTTGCACTTTCTTTCTGAGAGCTTTCTTATAGTTTTTATGATGCAATTCTGTTTTTTTCATTGTGATTTTCATGTTTGTCTTTACATTAATCATACATTTTTACAGTCTGTCTGTATGTGCTGCCTATGAAGAGCTGCTAAACTGTTTTTCGTTGTTTATATAGCAATGACAATAAATATATATTCTATACTAATTCAATGTATACAACCAATTACACATATCTGAAAATGTTATTTGGAAGTTAAGCAAACTTGAATAAACGGTTGGAGTGCCTTTAAAATGCCTTCATGATCATGGATAAAGATAAACTTTATTGATCCCGCGTGGGGGAAATTTGTGCATTACAGCAGCTCCAGAAAACAGGGGACGGGAATATAATTCTTAAAAATAAAAATAGAAGTTAAAATCAAATCAAACATATTTACATTCAGTTAAATAAAAAAATACAATAATGTAAAGTTACACAGTAACTACAAAAAGGGTTTTGTTCTTAAAAAACACACACACAGTGTGTAGCATGAGGTGGTGATGCTGTTAAAGAGTCTGATTAAACAGTCTGACTGCAGATGGGATGAACGACCTGCGGTAGCGCTCTGTCTTGCAGGGCGGGTGTCTCAGTCTGCTGCTGAAGGAGCTGCTCAGGGCTCATGGACGGACAATTAAGGCAAAAACATTCCATTAGATTTCACGTGTGATTTTAAAGTCTTTGCATATTCCTACCCAAAGAGCAGGAGTAAGAGGCATGAGTAAAAAGCAGGAGTAAGAGGCAGAAGTAAAAAGCATGAGTAAGAGGCAGGAGTAAAAAGCATGAGTAAGAGGCAGGTGTAAAAAGCATGAGTAAGAGGCAGGAGTAAAAAGCATGAGTAAGAGGCAGGAGTAAAAAGCATGAGTAAAAAGCAGGAGTAAGAGGCAGGAGTAAGAGGCAGGAGTAAGAGGCAGGAGTAAGAGGCAGGAGTAAAAAGCAGGAGTAAGAGGCAGGAGTAAGCAGTCCTACCTTTTACATTGAAGCTTTGTTTTTCTTAGTAGATAGTCTAGACTTGTGGGACTTCAGTGTGCGCTTGACTCATACATTTGCATTGTTTATCTTGCATAATGTGCTTCCATATTTTGCATACAGATTTGTCTCTACCATAGCTCTGTTTAGACAAGAGGATCTGAGATGCAAACATTTTCTTTAATCATCTGAAGGAAGAAAGGCAGACATTGTCTAACCTCCAGCACACATTGAATACTTCCTGTGTGTGACTTTTTACCCCAGAGAATTTCTTTGACAGTGTGGTATTCATTTTAATTTCTTGTGTGTTCAGATGGTCAGCCGGTGAAGAGAAAGAAGGGACCTGCTCCAAAGATGCTTGGCAATGAGGTGTGCAGTGTATGCGGTGACAAGGCCTCTGGTTTCCACTACAATGTGTTGAGCTGTGAGGGCTGCAAGGGCTTCTTTCGACGCAGCGTCATTAAAAGTGCCCAGTACTCCTGCAAAAACAACGGACGCTGTGAAATGGACATGTATATGCGCCGCAAGTGCCAGCAGTGCCGCCTGCGCAAGTGTCGGGAAGCAGGCATGCTGGAGCAGTGTGAGTGTCTGTGTGCCAGATGAGTCAGAGATACAGAAACTTCAGATCCCACTGCATATTTTGGTTTGTGGGTTTGCAGCCAGAGTGAAAATCACAGAGAGAACAAGCAACATTTGAAGTCAGGGGATTGTACTTTTGTCAATATGTGCCTCCCTTTTTGACCTTTAGGTGTGCTCTCTGAGGAACAAATCCGACTGAAGAAGATGAAGAAGCAGCAGGAGGAGGAAACGGCCCGCACGTCCACAGTGGTCACCCCCACCCCACTGCAGGAAACAGCTGCACTGGATCCACAGCAGCAGGAGATGATCGAGAAGTTGGTGGCCATGCAGAAGCAATGCAACAAGAGATCTTTCCTTGACCGACCTAAAGTGACAGTAAGTCAACATCTCGGATAGATTTGGGTGGATTTTAAGCAGTTTGTTGTGTTTCATGTAATATTGACCACGTGGTGAACATTGTGTTTTTTTATATTTTTCTGGCAATTTTAATACGTTTTTGGAGGGAGTGAGGTGAACACTCACACACGAGTCAACAAGTGCACTGTGGTTTATTTTTTCTGACCAAACAGCTGCCAAGCACTCCTTGTAACACCTACCTGTTTCTAGATTTAGTTGACATACTTCAGTATATTTAAACTTTAAATTTGTTTGTGGAAGTAACAAAACATTGAGACTATAAATATGGGACAACACAATTTGACATCAATAACGGCAGTAACGGGTTATGATTTAGGTTACATATGTTGAGTGAATGGGGGGGGAGTTCTGCAGAATATGACAGCTTTAGAGGAACACAGAGGATTTTCTGGCACAACTTCACCAACGACCAAGGTGCATGAAGAGTGAAAGGCTTGAAGAGGTCATAAAGATCCAGCAACACTTGTAGTACGAAGATCAACTTCATTAACCAATTTGACCTACCGGTAATTCGGTCTAATTTGTTAATAAAGTTTCAGAAGAAAATAAAGTTTCCAGACAGCCTTAGACAGCAAATTAGTTTAGCAGTCTGTTAATTCTGGAGTTGACTAGCGAGGGTGATGACGTTTTATAATTCAGTCGGTGAGTCACACAGATTCCTAGAAGTTGCTTGTGTGAATCTTGAATAGGTATGTATGAAGACTTGTTGAGTTTGACCATGTTATTAAAATGTGACTGAGGGTCATCTGTGGTCAATAATTGGTCAAAGCAGACTTCTTTTTAGTGCCACTGCTGTTAATGTCTAACCTGAAATTAGCTGTTGAATTTTAAAGGGGATTTTTTTCTTTACTCCACGCTAAACAATTCATTAATTTTTACTTTGTGTGTGTATCCAACAGCCGTGGCCACAGAGTCAGGACTTGCAGAATCGAGAAGTACGTCAGCAGAGGTTCGCCCACTTCACTGAGCTTGCAATTATGTCGGTTCAGGAGATAGTGGATTTTGCAAAGCAGCTTCCTGGTTTCCTGGAGCTCACAAGGGAGGACCAGATCGCTCTACTGAAGACATCTACCATTGAGGTTTGTCATGGTTTATCATGGGACTCTTTTTTTTTTTTCTCAGTTTGAAAAGTTTGTTTTACTTTGAAAGCCAGCCTTTGTAGCTGTACATAATTGGTTTCATGGCAACGCTTTTTTAGAGATGTTTCAAGTGAGCGGCAGAAGAAAGAACAGCAGAAACATTGTCATGTATGGTAGCAAGCTCTTAAGTCTTTGCAGTTAAAAATCCGCAACAGTAGATAAAGGGTAGACTTTCCTCTACAAAGCACAACTTTTGGGTTCAATATTTTGATTCCTGCAAATCTTGAACACTAAGTCAATATCTGCATATAATATTTAGCTCATTAAAATGTGTTTGTCTTCCTCAGATTATGCTGCTCGAGACATCTCGGCGGTACAACCCTACTATCGACAGCATAACATTTCTGAAGGATTTCAGCTATAATAAGGAGGATTTCGCCAAAGCAGGTGCACATACTGCATTAAGTCTGTTGAATATTATAGAATATATGAATATTGTGGATCACTTCAGCTGATTGCTTGCATTGCATCTGTCTTACATGCTGTTTTAAAACAAAATAAGTTTTCTTGTAAGTTCTTTTATCCAATGTAAATGGCCTTTTTGTTCATACCCAAACATGGCCAAGCTGTACACTTACTCATGAGTGCTGTATGTAGATTGCACAAAGGGTTATGTTTGTTATGTAACTTGCATATAGAAAGAATCCTTGGTTGTGTTGCCCCACTGCTTTCGATAATTATATACCCTCTGCTAAGGAATAACCTAAAGCCTACAGTGTTATTGCATCACATTTCCTTCTTTAAAGAGACATTCTGTTTCCCTGTCTCTCAACTCTCACCTCCTCAGGGCTTCAATTCGAGTTCATTAACCCCATTTTTGAGTTCTCAAAAGGAATGAATGACTTGCATTTGGACGAGGCGGAATATGCCCTGCTCATTGCCATCAACATCTTTTCTGCAGGTCAGAATTCTTATCTGAAATCTGAATATTAAACTATAGTTCTAAGTCAAATGTATTTAGAGCTAATGCTACCTCTGACAATTGTTCAAGGGAAGAATAACATGTTCCCAAAGCAAATCAAAAGTGTAATTACAGAGATCGACAAATGCCTTTTTGTTTTGTTGTGAAACTGTTTAGATCGGCCGAATGTGCAGGATCACGATCTGGTGGAAAGGTTGCAGCAGCCCTACGTGGACGCACTGCGATCCTACATCATGATAAAGAGACCAAATGTAAGTGCCCAGCTGTTCACATAATATCTACTCCTGTGACCCACAGAATGTGATCATGACCTGGCTGATGTCATCACAACAAGCACATTGGGTCACGGCTGAGGTTAGGTCCATTTTGTCCAGTGTGTGTCTGTGTGTGTGGTGGTGGGGGGAGGGGGGTTGCTGAAGGATAAATGGTCATTAGAAGCACTACTTTCACTGTAAACTACTATCTAATCTAATCTATGGACAATAACATGCATCCCTTACACAATCTCGTGTGTGAACAAAAGAGTGTTTTTAGTGGGAGGCTACGGCAGCTAAGCAGCAAAAAGGACAGATTTAAAAATACTTTTTTACCTACTGCAATTGCACTTTATAACGACTCCCCTTTAAGTAAGGACAGAAGACATTTCAACTTTTAAACTTTAGCCTGAGTTGCATATATCAAACTGTATTGTGGGCTCATGTTTTTTTGTATGGGTGGGATATGTATGTATATATGTGTTGTGTTGTGTGTTTGTATGTATGCTGGCAACACCTAAATTTCCCTGCTGGGATGAATAAAGTATATCTTATCTTATCTTAAATGTAGGCCAACTAAATCCGTCTCACTGTTTTTTACATTCACCTAAATATTTCTACTTTTTAGATTTATTTCAGCAATTCATCAAGTACAGATGTGGTGGATACGGTTAGGTGTTACTTGATGGTTGGCCGTTGGCTGTAGTCTTTGTGGTGTGTTCTTGTGCAACTTTTAGGCCAAGACGTGAGGCGACGCCACAGGCGGTCTTCGTCGCCACTAGTTCTTTGACGTCTGCTTGGTGTGTCAGGGCCTTAAACACTGTCTCTCCTCGTATTTAAATAAAATGTGGTTTCAATGTTTTCCTCAGGATCACTTGATGTTTCCTCGTATGCTGATGAAGCTGGTGAGCCTTCGTACACTGAGTAGTGTCCACTCGGAGCAGGTCTTTGCCCTTCGCCTCCAGGACAAGAAACTCCCCCCACTGCTCTCTGAAATCTGGGACGTCAATGAGTGACTGCAAACCTGACGTCCCAGTCTGTGTCTATCTGAAGCCTGAGACAGACCTGGCATCGAGCAAGAAAGAAAAGACTCCTTTCTGCCCATCTGGTCAGGGATTGGTTATGGCGTTTGAAATGTTTTTTTCTTTTTTGGTGGGAGGAGAGACTCTAACAGACTGCTGAATGGTTTGAGTTCATGAGGACAAACATGGACACCTAGTTTTCTTTGAGCCTTGTGTTGTTCTTTGACTTGATGCAGACATGATGTTGATATTGAATCCCAGCATCAGGCTCTCTAGCCAGCTATCTTTGATTTAATATCTGTTGAAAGTTGTGTCGATCTCTAGTGCAGTTCTGAACTCATCCTCTAATAATTAGAATCCAACTTCTGAGCAGGTCTTAGCTGTGGCTGCCTCAAACGCCAGATTTTTCAGCTGCACATTGAATTGAAATAGTGATTTCTGCAGTTGTGCAATAGGTGGAAGTAATAGCAGCACTAAGCATGGGCAGACCCAGAGCTGCTGTTCACTTTATTGATGTTTGAGTAAAATGGTAGACCATCTGGTTGGTATTGTGCATTAGGATATGGCTTGTGTTTGTTTTGGAGTAAGCGCAGAAATCGGTGGGTTGGTGTAGTCGCTCAGGTAAAGTCATGTGAAGTAGACCTCTGGAAACCTGGGGCTTCTTTAATTTCTTTTTGATTAGTTTTATTCCAAGTGCATAAGGGACCCTTTTGGTCATTTGTAGATGCCCATTAACTTTCATGTAAAATTGTATATTTATTTTCACGAGCAGAATGTGTAGACTCACACATGTAAAGTATCCTTAAGATTGCACAATCACATACTAATGCACAAGAAAGCCCCCCCCCCCCCCCCCCCCGATTGAGCACCAGTACCTAAAAATAATTGGTATTTGTGTATCTCCATATTCCACAAAAAGATGAAATGTTCTGAAAAGGTCAAGTTAACATCTTAATGTCAATGTTTAAAAAAAAAAAAAAAAAAAAACTGACAAAGTTGTATCCAGAGATCAAACTAGAAAGAATTCCCTCTATTAACATGTGTTTGTCTTTATGTTCATGTAAGGTGTATGTTTATTCATTTCATAACAAAGCAGTGCAGTTACTCACATATTCTGATGTGTTTTTATTCCACAAGAGTTTAGAGGAGAGAAATGTAAAAACATTGCGCAACATAGAAAATTTCACAGTCTTTATTTTTGATAATATACTGTAACAATAAACATGAGCTGAACTTCAGATGGAAAACTAGGTTAACTGAACGGTCTACCACAGTCTTTGAGTATGTTTCTCAAACAGGTATTCAACACCAACGGCTTTAACTGGTCCGACTCTGGAAAGCCTCGCTACAAACTGCACCAAAATCAACTTCAACAGGAAGCGGAGGACGACAAGAAACGAGTAGAAATATTAATAAAGTCTATGACTACAGAGATGCTGTGTTTTCCATGAATTCTCCTGTGCAGTGTAAACTTGAAATACGTAACAGATGATAAAGGAATGTCAATGCAAATCCATCACTGTGCAGCCTGTTTCTGACCGTTAGACTGTCATTATGTTGGATGTTAAATGATGTCGCCCACGACCTAACACACAAGTGGTTAAAACAATTTAGCTTGTCATCCCTGGTGTGAGGCACTGTGATGCTTTTCACCGTTTTCCACAAAATGTACCACAACGCCCCCTTATTTTATCAACAATTGAAAGTGAAGAAGTTGTGCAAATATTACAGAACTCACAAGTACAACAACTTCTTTATCACATTCAGTAAGCTGTAATTAGGATGTCATTTAGGGAGTTAATGGCCTAGTAGTTGTATAATATAGTTGTACACAATAAGGCATTATTGGTTGTTTTATATTGACAAATAAAATCCAATTTGTAACTTAAATGCATGCTTACAAGTAACTAGAGAAGTGTAATTATAAAGAAATAACTAACCCCTGACCATTGCACAGGAACATTTTAAGTGCCATACAGTACATCTGTGATGTGTAACAGAGAATTGAATCTGTGATGGTCTTGATTAAATCGCTAAATGAAGCAGTAGACCAGAATTCCCTGCATCAGCATATTGACTCTTAACGTCTGTCCTCGCACACACCATAAGATAAAATATTGTAAATGGACAAACACAGCTCCACCTGTTGGTTGTTTGAATTAAAATGGATGTTTTTCCTCCACAGTCTTCCTTGTGGTAACAGTGACACAGTGTGTTCTTGAGACTGCAGAATCATCACAGAAACAACAGCATCCGGGCTGTTTTTCTTCCTCTTCCTGCAACAGTTACTTAAAGAAAACACCTGAAAAAAAACAAAAACAGAGGCTACAGAGAAGGAAGTGCAGTCCAGTTACACAACACAAGAGGATGCACTCTGGTCTTTAGCCACCTGTTGCCTTCCCTCTCCAGATTTCAGTTTTTATTGAGGCATTTGAAAAGAGTGTTTTCTTTTTATTGATTTCCCTCCATCTTTCTAACCCTCGTGTTTAATGGTTTTCTGTTTGAATAATTGATCGATATTAAAGAAGCAGATAAATGGAGGTCTGCGCTGTATTTTGAAAACTTGTGATTTGATTCTGTTGGCAATGCAAAGCTTTCTTTTAAACCATTTTAAGATTAAATGTGAGGTTTGAGTGATTTGTTTTAAGTATCCACAGCCAAACATTTACCTCGTTTAAATTGCACTTCATTTTAAAGATTAAATTACTTACAAGTGGAATTCCTTTATTTTTTTTGTGTGCTTTGCTCTGATCAAAAGAGCCAAAATCATCAATGTCGGCTCTTTAAGCATACATGTCATGTCCGTGCTCGAGGTTAATTGTACTGTACATACTTTGTCATCTCTGATCTCTTTGTATTCCTGTCCGCAAAGGGTGAACATGTAAACTTACAGTTGTATAGAAATGCAAACCTATTTTAATACTCGTTACTTCTTCTGTTTTGTATGAACTGTGTAAATTAAAACTAAGCTGTAGTGCTGATACGCTTGGAATCAAAATAAATTGTTTGCCTGTCAGATTGTAGACATGATGCTTGAGGATTAAAATTAAGATCTCAGTTACTGTCTTCATAAACTCAGATTTATTCAAAATATCTTGCATTGAATCAATATGTCTTGATAGATAAAATATAACTATGTCAGGAGTAACCTGTAATTGGTACATTATGCATCAAGCATACTGCAAACATACCAAAAGTAGATCTCAAAATGTGTATCATAAGTATGTACTCATATATTCAATATTGTCTGCTGCAATTATTGGGAAGTTGTAGTCAAAGTGGTACACAACGGTACACATGTTGAGGTCGTCTAACATCACAGTCACATATGTTTGTGACAGGAAGGATAATAAATAATGTTTCCGCCCGGTCTCGAACCGGGGACCTTTCGCGTGTTAGGCGAACGTGATAACCACTACACTACGGAAACTGACGAAAGAGACACTTTCGTTTCCCCTTGACGTCATTCAATTAATTATCGTGATATCTATAGAATCCAATTACGCGCCCACGTGATACAATTTTTTTCTTCTAATTATGTAAATTAGGTTTCAATTTCTGAATAGGGTTAAATAATGGGTTTGGGTTAAGCAATTTAACTCTTGGAATATTAAACGAAAATTAATTCTGCCAATAAAACACAGGAACAAATCGGAGTAACTATGTGGCGACACTACAAGAGCTGCTTATGTCAAGTGTTGACGGCAAGTATTTAAATGTTATTGTGGTTGCTTACTTCAGGTAAACCTACCTGAGTTTTATGCACATTGTTGATTATCAGCTTATTCGGCTTTTTATAGTGCTACAGAGCCATCAACAGTAATCTTAGGTAACATCGCTAGTGTATACCATTCTTAAAACTAGGCTAGGTATGGCAAAGCATTTTGACTCACCATTCCTGGAAAAGTTGAAATCAACATCAACAGATTGCTTTTTCTTCGACTCTCTGTTGATTTGTGCTGCACCATTACATCCTGAGAAATGATTCTAATAGAGAGGGGATTTTATTATATAAAATTATAATTATTCCTACCTTATTTATAATGGCTTTGCAGGTATTTGTAGACTATCAAACCAGGGGGAAATAAGTCAACTGTAGACTACCAGCATTACACCAGTGGTAACGAGGAATACAGCGCCCTCCTGTGTGACAAATGTATTTCAAACATCTCGGTAATGTAAGACTATTCACAATTTATCTCTGTGAGTTTCCCCGGGTAAAGCTTGACTTCATTACTAAAACTATCCCCATGTATAGTCTCGGATAGCTGTAGAAGAGAAATGGTCCAACCAGAAGCGGGTTCGAATCCGGCTCGACCCAAACAACAAGTTAAGTATTTGGTTCAGAATAACTCACTACATAGATAGTACATGTAAGAAGGTTAAAGAGAAATGCATTAACCTGTTTCGGAACAAAAATAATCTCTCGGATGAAAAGAAAAGATAAGACAAAAACTGTTACTAAAAGATGAATTACATTTAATAATAATAATGTATTTTCTATAAACAAATGCATGCATAAAATACTACACAAAGTGTCTGACATCTTACCCATAAGTAGCTGGTACCCTTAAAATAATTATAAGAAAAATATATGAATGTACCCAAATCCTGCTGCAGTATTAGGAAAGGACTATATTCAGTCAGTAAAAATGAATACAAGTTACAGTAATACAAATTTTAAAAAAGTGTAAAGCCAAGCAAATGGGTATAGATGATTTAACTTTTTCACTATCACTTATAGGCCTAGTGGTAATCTTTGCGTATGATACTTTATTCAAATAAAGCACTGTTTGAAAAAAAACCAAATTAAAGTCCTGCATTCAAAACACTATACAAGTGCCTAAATATCATTTTAGATGACCAGATTCAGATTATATGTTTTGGTTAAATATTACAGCTGCTTTTATGTATAGGCTATGTTGCTGTAGATTCTACAGCTTGCATACAATTGATTAATCAGACCTCCTGTCTTAATGGGACCAGTGGGACCAGTGGCCTTGGCAAGCTTGGCGAGTTTTCTGATGCAGATGCATCAACTTTCTGATGCAGATGCAGGAACTACAGTCTATATGAAACTGGTTCACTCGGTCTTCTTACCTTTACCAAAGGGTGAAACAGCGCCACCAAAATCTTCGTTGTGGCCAAAATGATATTACTTCCGTAGTGATAAGGACTACCATAGAGAATGAATGGGAAAAGTTAAAGTCAACAATGCACTGCCCTGTTCGCGCTGGCAAATGTTTATTGTCACTCTCTGGATTAGTGTCACTATTTGAAAGCCATAAGGTACATACGGGTGTTGACTCATTTCACAATACCATTGTAGTTTACATAGATAAACGGTGATGTAGGCTATTATAAACAATATAACAGAGCCAAAACAGCACCGTCTTCTTACATACATATGGTTTAAAAGAATAGGGGAAAGACAAGAAATATAGAAAAAAATAGAGAAGGAATAAAACCCGGAAAAGTGCAGGTATATATATTACATTACCATGGCAACGAAACATCAATCCTCGTTAGTATAGTGGACAGTATCTCCGCCTGTCACGCGGAAGACCGGGGTTCGATTCCCCGACGGGGAGGACAAACATTTTTTTATTTTTAATAACCACCACTTTCGGAACCGTAAGCTTGTTTGTGGGTCCAAAACTCAGGAAATTATTTCATTCCTCATTGAAAATTACTAGAAAGCAGAGTCTATGAGTCTGTATGAGTCTCCATTGTGAGGCGGACCAAAGCACCAATTTATAACACATGCTATCACAAGACACTTAACACAAAGAGCAGGTCTAGACTGTATACTCATTGTTATAATATTTACAAAGAGCCAACATTAATCCATTGGCACAGCACTAAGCAACATTAAGCAAAGTTACAGTGGCAAGGAAATCATGTTAAGCACCCAGGCAACATAATAACCTCATCACAGGAATCCCAGAAAGCCTAAAATGAGACCAAGAGGACCAAGTTGGCCATGTAAGAAGATAGATTAGCAAATAAAGAGAAAGAAACAATAAAAAAATAAAAACAACAAGAAGAGATACATTCAATAAGAAGATAGATTAGCAAAAAAAGAGAAAGAAACAATAAAAACATCAAGAAGAGATACATTCAATAAGAAGATAGATTAGCAAATAAAGAGAAAGAAACAATAAAAACATCAAGAAGAGATACATTCAATAAAAGTGGTTATAAGCTATAATCAACCCTCAATGTGGCCCTCAGGTCAATTTTTACATATCAATGAATTGGAAACATGAAGAAAATGTGACATGAAATCATGAAAACCAGAAATACGTCCATAATAATATTTGATCACTGGCATATGTTGAGTTAAAAAACATTTTTTTAAATAATTGATTCATAATTGATCGTTTTTGTATACTACAATTTGGCCCTTTGGCAGGGAGAATTAATTGAATGTGGCCCTTGCCGTGACCAAAGTTGCCCATCCCTAGCCGAGCACTTTAAACACAACATAGTTGATCCAAAGTGCTGAACATTGCAGAAACAGAGCATTAGAAAGTAACAGACAAGAACAACAACAATAAAAAAAAAGTGGCAGATAATTCCAGTGTAACACAAGACTAACCGAGCTATACAATGAAATAAACAATAAAAAATGTGTGTTGCATTGTTTTAAAAAAATACTCCTATAAGGCCTAAATAATATATTTTTTTAAGTTGTTGGTTTATTTGGTTAACGTTGTGTACCCTGATAAATAGGTGAAGAGATAGTCTACTATCACAGATACTCTAATGTTAATCCCTTAAGGGGGCTTTAGGTGTGTTTTTGTGAAGCTTCCGTCAGGTCGCTCTCTCAGTATGCGGAACTGACTGGTGATGATGATGAGGAGGATGTTGTGAAGGCAGGTTGTGACTGACCGAGCCTCACCAGAGCAGGGAGGCGGACACACGTTTCGCATCGTTTATATTTCTGCGACGACGGAATAGCAAGCCCCCTTTCCCCCCCCAAAGCTCCCAAGTGATAAAACCTGATTCTGAACGACAGAAACCTGAATATTGTGAGAAACAGCGCTGACTGCCTCTCTGCGTGACCGAGGAGAGGACACCCACCACCCAGGCCGTCGGCAGCAGCAGCAGCAGCAGCAGCTGGCTCCGTTAGCGGCTAACCGGCTCATGTAAGCAGGTAAGGATGCTCACACTTTAATGTTTACTGTTCAACATGTCTTTCTCATGTGTGGCCTATGTTTTGGGTGTTCGTTTTGAATCTCTCACTGTGCTTGTTTGTGAAACCAAACGGTCAAGCTACTGTTAGCAGCTAGGCAGCTAACTGGTTAGCTAGCTAATCCATCCGTGACGTAGGAAACCGTGAAGCCTCCTAAAGTGGAGGATGCTTCGTAGGGGTGAAGGTGTAGGACAAGTCAGGCCTGATAGCTTTATTACAGATGAATGATAACACAGCCACAGCATGGTAAACGACACAGCTGTCTCTGGTGAACTGGTCCGGAGGCGTTGGCATTGCCTCTGTTGCAGCTCATGTCGTTACCGTAATCTTCACTGAATCCTTACTACACCTCGAAATTAACCTCAGCTCATGTGGGATTTGTTCTCTGTGACTGAGACCCTTTACGTAGAAAGTGTGTGTCATTGTAAATTCACCTCTAAGCTAGCTTAAAACATCGATGTGCAGTTGTATTATCTTGCACAATGTCAAACCAGAAACACGACTGATCAGACCTGGCAGATAATGTGGATTTACTTCTTCTTTTTTTTTTTTTTTTTTTTTTTTAAATAACAAAGACATTGGAGTGTAATGCCAGGAAGGTAAATAACAAGCTTGTTAAAAAAAAAGAATTTATATCATCAAAGTACATTTTGATATACAATAACAGGCCAATAAGGCACCCTAGTACAAACTATAATGTGATGTAATACAGCCCGTCTACGTCATAAAGATTATAATTTGAATGGTAATACTACTTATTTATATCTATGACTAGCTTTGAGATGGTTCACGGTGTTGTAGGCCGGCTGAATATGTATATTCAAATGTGTTTTTCCAAATATATAGCTATTCTTGTATTCTCATATACGTCTACTCTGTACGTAGGTAGGGGAAATGTTTTAGCAGCATAATAATGCAGTCCAGTAGGAGCAATGCCATCTACATCCTTAGTAAAAGTAGAGTATGGGTAAATACATATCTTTCAGTGTTAATCCAAATGTATACGTTGATGTATTTTTTTCTTCAACTTTCACTGTACAGTTCAAAGTATTATTGTAAAGTAAAATATAGGTCTAGAATATGAGTCAGGTTTATTTCAGAGCAAAATACTTAGAATTGACAAAAGAGTAGTACACAGTACTCAATATCATAAACTATCTTCTTATTCCAGATCTAAAACACAACAATAACTCAATTTTTTTTTTTTTTTTTTTTTTTTACACAATCATGGTTTGCCTCAGATGCAAGCGCCTGGTTATGATTTTGGCTGAGCCTCTCACTTTAAGAAGTTACAACTGTTTCCTTTTCTGATACCATATTCTATTGGCTTCATTTAAAGATATTGCTCTGACACATGAACGATACCAAGACAGCTTTTATTCCCCCGCCAACATGAAAAAATATTTTAATCGACACAAGCTCGTAAAGCACTCTGCTCTTATAGTGCAGTGCGTGGTGTAGAGGCCAATACATCAGTTTTTCACAACACTATGATTTTGGGTCTGTTAAAGAAAATCCCCTCTTTTTGATTATGTATATTGACTTTAATGAAAGCGGAAGAGAGTCGCAATTCATGGTGTCTCGATGACACTGCAACCTAACCTGAAGTAAAATTTTATTGGGATGTGAAACCCTCAGTGCAATATTGTAAAACAGCCCAATAAAAGCTTGACAAATGACTTTGTGATGACAAATAAAGACATCATCTTCTCTGCACTGGAGTTACTCAGCCTTTAAAATAAACAAAAATCAGTCAAAAAAACAAAGTATGTAATCATTGTTGTATTCAGCACACTGAGCCGAAGTCTTTGCCTGTCACTCAAGACAGAGCTAGAAGCTTGGCAGACTCAATTTGACTTGACAGCTTGCAAGATGACAACAAATGCATCCTTTCCCCACACCACTGCATCCATTCTGCACTTTTACCTCACGTGTGATACCTAAGAATTGAATGCAAAGTTAAACAAATAAAATGATTTGCCTATGGAAACAGATAACAGAAAACTAATTAGATATGTGTAAGTGAGTTTTGCAGCCAGGAAATTGATTCAAAGGCGGGATAAGGTCTAGGAAAATGATTATGGAAAAAATGTCTCCTAGAAATTGTTAAGAAATTATTAGAGAGTACATCTGTCTATGCCTTCGCTCTCATTTTGTGCTACTACCAGGCAACAAAATAGTTCTTACATCTGTTCAGCCACGGCACACTGCACCATTGGTTCAATATAAAAAGATTGAAATCTAAAAGTGAGAGTGCAAAGATCAATACTTTCTTAATCAACACTTCATCTGCTTTCTTGTTTGCGTGTCAGCACTGAACTAAAACAAATTCAAGAGGCTTCATCATCTCTTCTCACTGTTGTTCGCTGTGACTGGCAAGAAGTGCAGGCCATATTGGAGGCTTGTGATTCATATCTAGCTCCTCTCCATGCTTATATAACCAGAGAGTTCTGCCTGCAGACCACTCTGACCACAATCATCTGTTGTGTTAACCCTCATCATTATCTTGCCTTTGAAGACCTAGTGTTGTGGTTATTTTTTTATCTTGTTTTTTCTAGCGACAGAAACAAGGTTCAATACCAAGCTCAATAGTTAAATACAATGAGTGAATTTGTATCCATCCATGGCTATAAATAATACTATGGTCCTGCTCTGCCTTTGTGCTCAATGGGTCTGCCTCCAGCTCTGCTGCTTCATATAATAGCCATTTTGGCTTTGCACCAGGACGCATTCATTTTGCCAGACCTGCATGTTAATTCATTGTCCTCCTGATGGTTTTTGTAAGATAAAAAGTGTAAGATCTTGTACAGGCCTAGTCCTTACTGCTAGAATAAATTATGTTCTTGGCATTATTTCCTCTCCATAGTTAGCCATCGTTCTGAGGAAATGGTTACTGCTCTCCAACATGTCAGAGTTGTCCCATCATGTAGAAAAATAAGGAAGAACTTTTCAAAAAACTTGCTTTCTAAATGGATTGCCTCAACACAAAGACCCTTTATTCATTTTTTAAAAGATAATATACGTAATGATATTAAATGACAGTTTAATTTGGTCTTGTTGTTCACTGACTTGCAAAAGCAGGCTGTTAGACTTGCAGTGCATATCTATAATTTAACAAATGTGATGTGTGCTGACATAAAGCTGACTCAACTAGACATGCTTCAGTCCTCTTTGAAATTAAATGCTCTTTGAAATGTGTCTTCTTTAACAGTTTCATTGGACAGCATTTGCCTAGTTACTCATTCCGTATGTAAACCCTGTCAAGAATGGATTAGCTAATTTCCTCAAATTCCGAATATCATTTTGTAACTGATACAACCTTTTATTTAATTTGTACAAGTAGCCTCTTTTTTAGATAGGTGGTTATATTTGGGGAATACTCCCCAAATCTTCCTCTTTACATGCAGCAGTACATGTTGCAGTTGGTTTCTGCCCACCGTTTCGTGTTCACGAACATGCATAAGGAGACTTTACGGCTTCCAGTGTATTTGAATAGTTTCACCAAATGTGATGAGTGACATTAAGCTGATTCAGGTTACTCATTACTCTTTTTTGCCCTTTCATCTGAGGACCAGTTTAGTATCTTTCCAAAAGTTAGTTAGTTAGAAATAATCTTTTTATCAGAGTGACTGCGTTTTGATACTAATGTGTCGGTTAACATTATCTGTTTTGGATCTATTAGGTAATTCCGCCTAATGTCATCATTTATGTGACCATTTTTCCACAGTTCTCCATCCAGATTAGATGAATCACATTTGTCTTATGTCCCTCTGTGAGGGCTCCTCTGCTCACATTTTGAGCTATTAGAGATAATTAGACCCATAATGCATCCGCAGCCCTCTGTGATAAAGTCAGTCCTAATGTCAGCTGGACACAGCTGCATCTCTCTGCCTCTGTGCCATGGCTGTTTGGGTTAATGACAGCCTATGTCAGGATGTCAGACTGTGGTGTCCCACTCATGGCTTGCATGCAGCCTATTAGTGAGCCCTGTTATCTTTGTGTGACTGGTCTGTTTTTTGCCAGATGAGCTCTCATCTGTGAAGCATCAAATCCACTTATCAACATTTATCTACAGTTTACATTTGTGCCTATTAATCATACACCTAAAATGTTAATCCCATTATAGGTTGTCATGGTTAGAATGCTAATAAATCCAACCTAATTGTGCAACAAAATAATTAAAATTAAACCATTTAATTATTTCTGTTTTGCCATTTTAAGAGCTGCAGCTAATGCTAATTTCAATTAGCAAATAATCGTCTGATTATTATTATCATGATGTATTGATTGATTAGACTTTAAAGCTGTCCAAAATGGGAAACATGCTCATATTAATTTCTATGAGCCCAGAGTAAGGTCTGCAAAGTAACTTTAGGAAAAAATCATTGGTGTTGAATGAATAACAATTATTTTGGAGGTTCATACTTTCTGTTTTAATGGATAAATAATCTCTTACGATATCATGTTACGGATAAATCAATTGAGAAAAAGACTGAATAGATATTGTGACTGATATTGAAGGTATGGACTATGGAGAGAATCACCTTTCTTCATAAATCTGAGGACAGGATCATCTTTGTAGTTTTGGGAAAATTAAGTGTGTATGTTACCTCGAGAGTTGATAACTGAGCCACTATCGTATGAATTGACATGTATTTCCATGAGCATAGATATCTAGGGTGTATAGATGACCAACTGTATGTTCCATTCTTTGTTGTATTTGTTTACAAAAATACAGTCTAAAGAAAGCTATTGAGAAAAGTGAGTGACATTTGTAACCAAAGCTCAAACCACAGAAAATAAATAAAACAACGCAAAGTCTATCAGGCGTCTTTAAGGGGCACTGCCTCTGAAATGTCTCTGAAATGGACACCTCTGTGGAAATGTGATGCTTCTGCTAGAGAAGGATGCAAACGTGCCTGATAGACTTTCACGTAGTGGTGTGAAGGATTACAAATCCCATTGTTGGGATCGTATCACGGATCAAATCAGTTTTTTATGGATCGAGCAAAAACAGAAAAAAAAATACATTTACAGTGTTTTCTGCAGCGCCTCCGCCTTGCTGTTGTGAAAAAACAAACGAAAAAAAGTAATTGATTAACATTCTCCTGTGTCTCTTTTTTAATTTCATGTTTGTATGAGTGGACTCTAGGAACAGTAGTTGCTACTTAGGTAGTGGCTCTTGGGGATCCAAATAAACAAATAAAACAAATATGAGCTACAACAGCAGCGCCAGGTGATGTTCCATGCTTCGTTTGGATCAGACCCCCATGGTTCTGGCCGCAACTTTTCTCTGTTTCCTCTTACTCTGTCTGTGTCATACAGTTATCATCTGGTTGTATGATAGTAGAAGCTGTTAGACCTGAACCTGAAACCTGAACTCTCTTTTTTATCTAGAAAGTGCTTTTAAATTTGGTGAATAACAAGTTTTCTGTAATCTACAGAAGTCTTTTTTTTTTACACGTCTTACATTGTTGAACATGTAAAAGACACACCATTCATTTAGTGGATGTGTGTGTCTGTGTACCTGCAGCGTATGTTGTGAGCTAGATGAAAGACAACAGCAGGTGTTTAGGAACTATCTTCAGTGAACACAGCGCTATTTAACAGAGTTTGTCTAAGCTTACAGCAACAGACTACAGCAGGCTGTGACGTTACTAATGTGAAACTACTGATTGTTGTCACACGCAGCTGATTCCTGTATGATCGAAGACAGTGTGATCCGAACGTGATCTGTTTTACCACTCCCTATATCAGCTCTGAAACAGGATCATTTGCCCATAAAGTGCGCAAACTAATTAATTTAAGTTTGAGATGTTTTAGACTACATAATACAGCCAAATAAAGGAGTGAAGTAAGTGGAGGTCTGCATGTCAAATGATCTGAGAAACACACAGAGCTTCATTTTGTGTCAGCTCACCTCGAAGCCCCTGAAATCCAGAGGAACAGTTTTATCTGTCTTGCCAGGTTTAATAACGGGTTCTGTTTGTTTTGCAGAGGAGAGAATGGCGTATGATTCTGCTCTCAATAGCAACACTGAGGGGTCATTTTGAGATTGGGTTGTAAAGTTCATAGCCCACACCATCGCCATGCTGTTGATCCTGGGTTACTCATTGAGAACAATCACACATAAAAGAAAAAAGAGGAAGTGACTGTTGCTCTGCGAGCCCTCGCGGGATCTTCTCTACTGATGATTCTAACCATCAACTTTAATGGGTTTGCCCTAGGGTTGGGCGGTAAACTGGTATACCAGAACTGGCATGGTCTACCACAAATGTTTGCCAGACTGTCATCACCGGTTATAATAATAACACATTTGGTTGTATTTGGTTGTAGTGCACACACCATGCACTGATTACTTAACCTACCTACCAGCCAAAGTGGCGGGTAAATAAAAGAAGCGTTAAAAGTGATTTGTGCCTGACTATGGCTCAGATTGTGTCCCCTCGGTCTTCTGAATGTTTTGCTCTGAGTGTCACATATGCTCATTGCGCAAACAGCAGCGCCTCCTACTCATGTCAGAGCAGATGTCAGTGCTTACAATGAAATTTAATTGTGTCACAGAAATCAGGTAAACTAGTATTCTTCCCCCTATGTATTGAATACCTCACCCACTTAATGTGGCTTTGTTTGTGTTCTTAAACAACACCACATTCAGTGGGTGTGCTCGCTTGCACCATGTCGCTTTCGGTCTCTCTGGGTAGGCATAGGCTATTTGCTGGAATGGCTTTACTCTGTGTCACTTGAGCCCAGCGCAGCAACGATTTGCATATCCATGACATGTGACTCATGCTCAAAGGAGCGGCTGTAAATACTGTATCTCCAGATTGTGTCATTGAAAATCACTTATTCTAGCTCTGCTAAAGGTCGGCTAATTTATTTTTAATAGAATAAATTCACAAATGGCGTAACATAACCAAATGAAGCTTAAAGTTATAGCTATAGACTTACCCCCCAAGTTAAACATGTCTTGTAATTTAGACCTTAAATTACTCCCAACTTTTTCTACTAGAATGTATACATACATTGTAGGATATCATCACCATCATTAGGGTATGATATTTGTGTATTGTGTTTGTGTTTCAGGGTGGAGTTTCTACATGTTGCATTAGTAATGTGTATGTATAGTGTTTGCTTTTCTCCTGGCATCTTCTGCTGCCATAGGTTCGTACTGTTAGATATATTCTAACACCTTTAGATTTTCTGTTCACTCCCCCTGCTCCACTGTGACTAAAAATACAATATTAGAAGCATGTTACATAATTATGTAAGAATGTATATGAGTTTCTGTAGACTCAAGCATCAGGAGTTTGCAGTCAGGTTTTGATGCATATGTCTTATGATGAAACAGAGAGGACTTATTTTTAGAGCTGCCGTTTTGTTACAACATTTATCAATCACGCTGTAAATGAAACTATAGGTTGGGGTTTCATCCTGACTTCTGACCACCTTGTGTGGAAAAATAGCATGGTCCTTATGCATATCAAAACTGTATGACTGAAAGGATAACATGAAATTACCTGCTGACATGTGAGAGTGTCTAGTGTTTCTGTAAATTTTGTGATAGAAGTGTTAAAAGCTGTGCCTCGTGTAAATACCTAGGGGTGGTTTGCTTGTATTGTTTTTTTTTCTTCAATGCAATGGAACTCTGTTCACATCATACTTTCATGAGAGTACATCAGGACAATGTGTCTTTGAGATGATGAAGCACCAGTGTTGTTAAAGTTTGCTTGGCCTAAGCACATCCTGCTCGCTTGTGATGTAGACGAAGGCATCACTTTTTTGTCTTCTTGGCATGAAAAAGCTGCCAAGGTATACAAGTGTACATTATGTTTGTCCAGATATGACATACATTTCAGTCATTAACAACGTCTTGTGTTATCGTTACTTTGGGAAGATAGCAAGGCGAAGTGACTCCATGTTGGTGAATAACCATCTACAGAGTTTCTGGTTGAATTTCCTGAAGTTACCTGTCGGTCTCAGTGCTGTGAGGACCATGTTTCAAGCTCTGAAGGGTACTTATTCCACAGAGACCCTTAAGCTGCTTACTATGTGAGCAAGCCTCGACTGAAAAGTCTTTATCCTCCAACAAAAACAGCCGGCTAACAGAATGGCTGCGAGCTGACAGAAAAATATTAACTAAAACAACTATGACAAAGTGTAATCAAGTGGGTGGTGTTACCTCCTCTTGTTATTTGGGATAATATCTAACATTTCCAGACATTTGACATCTCTTGGGTTTTTCAAGCTGTGTCTTATTCTATGCTGTGTTTGTTAATATCATTATTTTCCTGTTATGTCGACATGACTTCTCCAGCAGAGCTACAGTGCTGTTTGATACCTAGAAAAGATCTTAAATCATCAACTATCACTGTGTGGTGTTCAAAGCTGTTTTTCCCATGGTTTCACCAATGATTAACTCTCCAAGAAAAGGCAATTAGTTTCAGACTTTAGTTTCTTTAGTGGCAGACGCAGAAATAAACTAGAGAGAGAAAAATCTTTGTATCTCTGCTTATCTGAGTCTGGTCATTTGCGAATAAAATTGGCTTTCTGGTCATCAGGACAGAACAACACACCGTTGTTTTCTCGTTGAAAATCTCAGATACCGAAAGAGCTCAGTAGATTTCATGTCTCTTAACTCACTTTTCAGATGCTGTTGAGAGGCTTCATGTGAAAAGTAATAAATAATGACTGAACTTACTACCCATTTACATTACACTCAAAATGTTTCCACATATTTTTCTTGTGTTACAGGCTTGACTCTATTTCATTCAACCTTCAAGATGATCTTCAAGGAGCTGTGTTGCAACTTTACAACTGAATTGTACAACTTGTGATGGCAAGACACCACTGACCCAAGAGGGAACATAAATCCTGGATGCCGTGACGTGGTAAATCCAAGATGGAGAAAAAGAAAATGTGCCCTCGTCTTCTCGACTACTTGGTGGTGGTCGGAGCAAGGTAGGATCATGATCGGGAATTTTAAAGGAATATATTTATTTTAAAGGAATATATTTATTTTAAAGGAATATCAGAGTCACAAAAGGCTAAATAGATGCATCACAAGAAAATCATTGAAGTAACTTGTTTTTTAGTGGTGAACAACAATTCAATTTCTTAACACACTATTTTGTCCCTCTATTTCCAACATTTGTCCTGGACTAAAACAAATTAAAATGCCATTTTAGATACAGTATCAGTTAATGTTTAAGGGGGTGCTGTTTAGACCCTGCTGTATTGAAATGCTGATATCTCACTACCACATGTCTAAGCGTGCATAATAAAGCATAGAAGCACATTGTCTCAAGCTCATTAGCCATGGGGGAGACCACTGTCCAGTGTGTGACTTTCTCAGGGTCACTGAGTCTCTCTACTAGAACTTTCAGGCATCAAAGTATTACGCACAAGGGCAATTTAAAGAGTTGTAGGTTTGAGTGGTTGCTATTTGTTTAACTCCCCTGACCAGATGTTAACAGCTTAACAAACCAAGACATTTGACCATGGTCAGGGCTTTGTGAGCAAATAATCAAAGCCCAAGATTCCTTTATGAAATGCTTCTCTCACCACTTAGAGACTCTTTCAAATAATACACAATATAAAAGTGCACAAAATGAACAGAGTTGGTAAAGAAAACAGATGTCATGACAGTTGCAGTGCTACAACTTAAATTATGTTGTTTGACCCTCCAGGCAACCAAGCAGTGACAATGTGGCCCAGACACCTCAGCTCCTCCGCCGCTACCCGCTGGAGGACCACAATGACTTCCCACTTCCACCAGACGTGGTGTTTTTCTGCCAACCAGAGGGCTGCCTGAGTATACGCCAGCGCAGGGTTAGCCTCCGTGACGACTCCTCGTTTGTTTTCACGCTGACAGACAAGGACTCAGGAATCACCCGCTACGGAATCTGCGTCAACTTCTACCGATCTTTTCAGCGAGGACATCACCGTGCTCGTGGGGACAAGAGTGGACACACAGAGACAGCAGCACAGGCGGCCAGTGAAGGGTCTGATGGCAGTGGTGGAGGCCCACCATCCTCAAAATCTCCATCCAAAAGAGCAGAGTCAGCACCTCCGCCTGCCTCAGGAGAGGATAGTGGACAACCAGGGTCCGAGCTAAATGCTGGCAAGTCCCCACAGCACAGAAGAAATGCTGCTAAAATGGCAGCCAGGAACCGCAACAGCACACTGACCTCGCTGTGCATACTCAGCCACTACCCCTTCTTCTCCACCTTTAGGGAATGCCTATATATTCTTAAGAGGCTGGTGGACTGCTGCAGTCAGAGGCTAACCCAACGAGCGGGCCTCCCTCGTGCCACCCAAAGGTGAGGCTTAACATGCATCTACTTTTTGTTGCTTTCTTGAAGTTTACTGAGATGTTGTTATTTTCTTTTTTTGGTGTATCATTACAGACTAGTGCATGGCTAATTTAATTTAAATGTTTTCTTTAGTTCTCAGCAGATTTTTACTTGCCAGTCAAGGAACACTTATTGTTTTTGACACTTCTTGACCTTTTTTGTTGTGCAGCCTTTAAGCCAAAAGTTCAGTACATGTATATACCATGGGTATAATATCCTTGGTTTTAACGAACCCATGACACTTACTTTCACACCATCAATTTTAATTATCAACTTGTCAGTACAACATGAATCAATTCCTTTAAAAATTGTCTGTATGTTCTGTGTTATTAACTTCACAGCCTTTAGGGCAGGGATGGGCAACTTTGGTCTCAGCAAGGGCCACAATAATTTAATTCTCATTGCCAGAGGGCCAAATTGTAGTTTCCAAAACAATTACAGTCAATTATGTCTCAAATTTAACTCAACATATACCAGAGATCAGATATTATTATGGACATATTTCTGGTTTTCATGATTTCATGGCAGATTTTGTCATGTTTTCTTCATGTTTCCAACTAATTGATATGTAAAAATTGAACTGAGGGCCACGTTGAGGGTTGATGGGGGCCGCTTGTGGCCGCCAGTTGCCCACCCCTGCTTTAGGGGGTAAAACTTGTTAAAGCAAATGGCTCATAGAGACTGAGTTTAACTTATCATACCCTGAAGTCCACTCCAGCTGGAGGGGAAAACCGCCATCCCTCTGATATCACCAAGGACTAAAATGCACGGGGGAAAAAAGCCTGTTGCTAGTTTCAAACAGTTAGTCAAAGGATATTTTTAGTTCTCTGTTTACAGCAGAGTAGAAAAGGTTTGATGTCAAAGTTAATATTAATCATTTTATCTGTGTCCCTTCCTCCTCATAAATGCTGGGATATGATCCAAATGATTGGACAGAGGTATAATATGTAGACATTTACAACTATTTGATATTATCAACAAGGGTCATTATTTTTAACAAAGACTGAAACCAGGCCTTGCAGCTTAGTCTCCAAATTAGTAAACAAAACTTGTAACTGATGCCTAATTTCTTATTACCTGCATTGACTTGTATCTTCTTATAGATTGAGATACTTCTAAAATATTAGTTCTGTAGCCTGTTGGTAATGTCTCCCAACACAAATGGTTTTTTGTTCTTCCGCTAGCAGACAGTATTGATATTGATTGATCAAAAAGTCAACAGAAAGCGATGAATCTTTTCGCCCCGGGCATGTGCTTTGCTTATTTAGTAAATTATAATATCTTCGCCTATTTATGCTTCACACAGAGTCATTAGCACTCATCATCTGTAAGTGTTTGAATAGCATCCGTTTGTTCATCATGCCATACTGTAGACCACACAAACAGCATTTATACAATTGCTGTTTTATTCTTCGGTATTGAAAATTCAAGACTGGAATAGTTATCAATAATAGCATAAATGTGTTGTTTTAGCTGTGTTGTAGATGTGTTCTGCAAAGCCTACTGCTTTTCTCATCCCTCCATCTGCTTCCCTCATTGTCCACCTGTTATGTCTATGTATGTGTGGCAGAGTAAACAGAGATCATACAAGAGCTTTTGTCTGTGGCTCCATGCAGTCCTGCAGGCCATCTGCAGCGGCGTGTGTCATGTTTTCACAGGGTTCTTTTTAACTTTCACACTCCCCCTGAAAGATAAATAATGGCAACCAAAATACCACTGTTTTGTTCGAATGATTTGTATCACAGCAAATATTATTTAATCCAGTGTTCTAGGGGCAGCTGATATGTTTTATAAATGTGAATGTGAAGTAAAAACACTTCAAATGCGGAGTAATCAAGACTTTTTCGGCGCTCTTTTTGGTCCAATGTTTTAGACTTACACTTTGTCACAAAAATTGTGGTGTGAAGAGGGGAAAGTAGGTTGGATATGACAGTTGTTGTTTTTTCTTGATGATTGAGCTGCTTTTTAGATATGCACTGTCACTATAATTAATCATCAATAATAATCTTTTGTATAGGGCCAATTCATCACAAATGTTATCTCAAAACACTTCACAAAAAGATCAGGTCTAGACCATCCTCTTTTTTCCATCATAAAATATATATAATCATAGGTACTTCAAAATCTCAAGCAAAATCTCAGAGTAAAAGATAAGTCATGTTGTAGGTTTTTCTCTTAACCACCAGGGTTGAGGTGAGCACCTTATTTTGATGTTTCATTATGTTGTAATCTGGCAATAACAGCTGTTCTTTTGTTGCCATGGAGAACACAATAGGTTGCAATTTTGCAGTGAAAAAGTATAAATAAGGCTGTCATTGCACTTTGGCTTAGACTCAGTATTATTGGCGGTCATCACAGTCATCTATATAAGGCTGAAGAGGCTGTGCAGCTTTTCTCTACATCACTAAAATAGATTATAGGACTGTCTGATTCACACTTAATCTCATGCCTTCACATTTGTTTCCTTTGGTAGTATGCTCTGGTAGATTCCATACAGCTTCAGTATTTAAGGTTTTGTTTCTCTGACAACCTTGAAATGGCCATTCATCCAAAAGGCTTCACTGACCTAAGGGTCTTTTTCCCTTGACATGGTTGGTTGAAATACTGTGTGGGAATGACAGAGAAGGAAGAGAGCCATTGCAAAATGGCTGTGAGCACTTTGTGCTATGGCGGCTCTGACAGATTGGGGTCTCTGGCTGCCTTTGGGTAGCAGCTGCACTGCAGTAGGTGGGAGGGCTTCAAAGGACTAATGATTTATCTCCATCCTTGCCACACACACACACTGAGTACACACTCCAGAGATGCTTTAATGGCACCCTACATGTGAAGAGTGGAGGGTTTTCAAATCAATGTAACAGCAATTGCTTAAGAGTGTCTCCTGTGTTTTCAATTTCATTTGCCCATCATATAAGAGATTACAATGAGTGTTTGCAGAGGCCTCGTGGTAGCTGTTTGGAGCAATAAAATGAGAAATTAATTTAATTTAAAAAAAAAAAACTGTAACCCTAAAATGACTGCAACATGTTATCTGTTAAGCCTAACGTATTTTGCATGTCCATTTTTTTGTGTTTAAAAAAGTGAGGCCAAATTATGTTTTTCATCCTGTGTTAAATTATTGTAGCTACTCTAGCTCCTGCTTAAACAGTTAGTCTTTAAGTCAGTCTCAATATATAGGATTGAGTGGAACTTGAGATTTCTTCTCAAATTTCAAAGCTTACTTCTAAATCCTCTCCCCACTCCATACCAGTCTAGTTGTTGGTGGTAATACAACTCTAAGACAGTTTGCCACATGCAAATAGATTCTTGTAGAAGAAATAAAAATGCACCACTCTTTTGTTTACTTTCACAACAAGGGCCAATCAGTCTCAATGAATACAGATTAAGAAGTATTAAATAAAACACACTGAGAATGTCTTTCAGCCACTCTCAGAAAGGAAAAAGCCCTAAGTTCTTACATCCTTCAAAGAGTTGTTATTCCCAGCACTATTTGGGCCAATCAAGGCATATTGTCATGTGACACCTCAAAATAGCTCTGAGATGTCATTTGAGTTAACATCCAGACATTACATTGTGGCTGGGAAGCAATTTATGGGTCAAAAACAAATACAAAGAATTCAATTGTACATTTTAATTGTTCAGATAATGATCAAATTAACCGTGAACTCTGATTGTTCCCTCTGTTTATCGTCTCACAGGGACACCATGTGGCGTGTGTTTACGGGGGCACTGTCAGTAGAAGAGAAAGGAAGCCAGCTGCTGGCCGACCTGCGGGAGATCGAATCCTGGGTGTACCGGTTACTGCGGTCACCTGTACCAGTGGCAGGTCAGAGACGTGTGGACGTGGAAGTCCTGCCTCAAGATCTTAAACGGGCTCTCACCTTTGCCCTACCTGACAACTCTCGCTTCGCCATGGTCGACTTCCCACTGCACCTGCCCTTAGAGCTGCTGGGTGTGGACGCCTGTCTGCAGGTCCTCAGCTGTGTCCTGCTAGAGCACAAGGTAAGGACAAACACAGTGTCTTTGCCTCGGCCTGTCTCTTAGCTTTTCATTATAGTCTTTATTTTGTCTTTCACTGCTTCCAAATTAGGACCAACATGATTTTTTAAAAGAGAAAGGAACTATGTTTAATTTGTTTTGATTGGTCGGTGGTTAGTTCTTGGATGCAGCTGTGTATCCCCTCTTCTCCTGGACAAGAATTCTTTAAAAGACAATTCATGTAGCCCTGAGTGACCTTCATCAGACATTTTCTCTTTGATGTATGCTAACTGAAGCCATTTCACTGTCACATGGACAAAGCATGAAGGGTGTAAAGATGACGGTGCGCTCTTTGACAGAGACACAGACACTTTATCTCTGTTCCTCCTATCGTTACCACTGAAAGAATTAGTAAGGATGAAATAGAAATCCGTGTTTGGCAGGTGCTGTAGCAGTCTTCTACTGTTGCTCATGGTTTAGAGTGACATTGACGCACAGCTTTATTTGTATCATCCCAAATTGAACCCACGCTTCACAGCTTCGGTCACACTGCTGAGACACCATATTGCTGGATTAATGCTGAATAGCTTCTCTGCTTTTCTGTCACTTAGCATTTCTTAAATACAGATTTTATCTGGGCCACCAGCCTAAAAAGATGTTCACCCACTCAAAGGGTTTTTAAATGTAGCAGTCCCTTTACCCTTCTCCTCCTCGAGTTCAATCACTGAAAAGAAAATATCCACCTGTATGAAACGCTGACCTTTTACTCATTCATTTTGGTTTTTTGAAGATGAATTCTAAACATAATTAAATTCAGTCGGGCTGAACTAAGTGCTGTCTGAAAGCTTTCTGAGTGGTTTCCTTTAAAGGGCTTTGTGCCGCAAGATGAATTTTTCATATAGGCTCAGTTTTTAATCTTGCTACCACAAGGAAAAATGTGGGTGTTCACACCTTAACATTACAGACAAACAGGTAATATGGAAAGAGCAGATAACTACTTGTTTGTTAGTGCATAAGAGCAAGAGGTCAACTGGGTGAAAATGTGCCTGGTTTTAAAAATGTTACAGTAAGTGTAGGTGTGTGATGTTTGTCTTAAAAACCCTAATATTATATGTTTTTCTTAGTATTTTTTATTTTTTTTCTCAGGTCATTCTTCAATCCAGAGATTACAATGCTTTGTCAATGAGCGTCATGGCCTTTGTGGCAATGATCTATCCTCTGGAGTACATGTTCCCTGTCATCCCCTTACTGCCAACATGCATGGCCTCTGCTGAACAGGTAAAACCTGTCATTTGTGATAAATATCTTCAAATGAATAAATGACAACGTCTTTTTTTGCTGTCAAATACTTGACTGACTTGTTTAATTTGTCCTCCCCACAGCTCCTTCTCGCCCCCACGCCATACATAATAGGTGTTCCAGCCAGCTTCTTCCTCTACAAAGCTGATTTCAAAATGCCAGATGACTTGTGGCTTGTTGACCTTGACAGCAGCAAGGTCAGTTAACATGGTGTTCTACTCCTCCTTCTGATCTTTTATTTCTGTTTTCTTAAAGTGTCCAGATTATGCTGAAGGTTTAATCTAATTCATTCATTAGTTTAACAACTTCTCAGCTGCATCTTTGTTGTTTTTTTTTTTGTCTACAGGTTATAGCACCCACCAACGCAGAGCTTCTACCACCTCTCCCAGAGCCTGAAGCGGGCGAGCTGAAGAAACATCTCAAACAGGTACTGCTTGTGACTGGTCTGTTACCTCTGACGTTATTAGCTGTTTAACATTTTCAGACTGTGCTGCTCTGTCGCAGCCAGGGCTCAGACTAAAACCAGTGGGATTACTGGCATTTTGCAGATAATTTTCTGGAACCCAGTTAGTACTCTGGAGTCAAGCAATTTTTGTTCCCATGACTGTTAGTGGATTCAAATGTGTAAATATAAAACCTTTTTTCCAGCAGTAAGAAGAGTAGGGGCCCTTCTTCAGCAGAGTTGTATGTATTGTAGAAGAGTGTGCGAGCATTTGAATTGAGTTTTGAGGTGCACTAACATGAACAAATGTTTTTCTTCTTTTCTTTTTTCCTGTTTTTTTTTGCATGCTCTAGCTCTTGGAGGTAAAACCAAATCATAGGACCCTGTTACCCAAGCCAAACCTTTAGTTATACTGTGCTGATAGTAACTAACCCGCCCCTCTAACCCAGTTATCTAACATAATATCAGAATCTGGTTCTGATTCATGGGGACACCTCACTTTTATATTCTACCACACTGCAAGCAACACCAACATTATGTCACATCATTTATAAACTACTAATATTATCACTAAGTCACCTTATAATTTAAGATACAGTAAAGCCCACACTTTTCCCCAAATTAATTCTGTAATTCTGTATTTTTTTAATTTTTAATTTAAATCTTATTTTAACAACTGCATGGAGGAAGGTTTCAAACTTTTCTTATCCATAGTTCACCTCGAAAGTGGCAGCACTACAAGAAACAAATGTCATGTTTTAACATACTAAAATGATATAGCATTCACAGTTTTAATAACATAATTAGAACTTTTTAACACAAATAATAATTGACTTTAGTTTAGTTTACATGAAAATGGAAAATACAAATCAAAAAATAAATATAGGTAAAAATGTAAGAATTAGCAAAAAAACCCCCTGTTTTTTATTTGTACTCTCTGGTTGATGTGTTAGAAAGGATACGTTAAATCAGTGGTTCTCAACCCTTTTTTCTTTGGAACCCCCCTTCCCCCCACTTATATCCAAGAAAAGCTGAGCCTCCCCAGGACCCATGAGAAAAAAGTGATACATTGCTTCAAAAATGAACATACATTTCAATAGTTAGAATATGTTCATACTAAAAGACTTCTGTATACATTTCCCAGTAATGTTTTACATGATTATGTTTAATATTTGCAAATCTAATTTTGACAACCTGAGAGCAGACAGAGCCCCACGCCCCCCTGAGATCTCAGATGACCTCATGTTGGGAACCCACTGCCTTGAATGCATCAAAGAGAAAAAAGAAACCAATTTCAAAGCTTCACAATTTATGAAGTCCAAACACAAAACCCAGTGTTTGTTTTATTGATTTAAAAACTACATTCCTCTTTTCTTTGCAAGCTTTACTTTACTATTTCAGTAATTTAAAAACAGTTTATAGGTGATAATCCTTGCACACACTGTTTTTGTTCACTATGCCTTGAATCAGAGCCGGTTCGTTATAGCCATGTGTGATTGGCAGCTTTCTCCCCCGTGTGCGGATGTGTGTTGAGAGGCTGGTGTGTAGGAGTGTGCAAAGCCTCAGATTAGCAGTTGTGTATTTGGAAACAAGCACACAATATTGACATCTGTGAATATAGAAAATGTCACTTAAAGGTGGTTTAACTCATATTTAAAGACTGTGATGCCAAAGCAGAAGGCTGCTGATGTGATGTGAGAGTTACTGCAAATACTTGCACTCAACACTGGATGTCTAAAATAAATCAGACCTAACAAGTGACTGATTTATTTACATTTACCAAAAAAATGGTGGTTGTGTTATTTCTGCTCACAATAAGAAGATACCATTAAGGCTTATTTTGCTACAGGTGCTTTATCGTGCAAGTATTTTTTCATCTATGTTTCTGAAAAGATCTGCTGTTGTTGTTGTCGTTTGTCGTCATCACCACTCCATTGTGACCACTGCATTGTCCCAGTTGGTCACCATGGATGGCCTCCATGTGTCCTTTAGCGGCTTGATTCTGTAGGTGAAGTCTGGTTTGTGTCACATTATTGCCTTGTCTGTGTAACTCACTGTCTTCCATGGTCTTCTTCACCCTCTCTCTCTCTGTCTTGCAAATTATGTCTTCCACTGACTGTCCATCACCTTCCAAAACAAAAACAAATGTGTCTTTTCTTGTCTCCTTTCGGCAGATAATAAGGGAATGTAAAATAGGAATTTTGAAACACAGACATCATTTTGATTACAGAAACAAATCAAACCATCATCGGCATTTTTGTCTTAGTAAAGTAAGATCTATATAAGCCACATTTGGGCGGAGCTAAAAAGGAGAAGGACTGTTGAAAGGAGACAAAGAAAAGAAAGGGAAAGGGCCTGGTTGTGACCCTTCCATCATGTGCTGTTCCAGTGTCAGTCACAAAGTAGTCATTCCAGGCCTTCATGTGATTCTCCTCGCATCTTTCTCCCTAGTGTCTGGTTAGGTTGACCGTGATCACCCAAAAGCAGATCTTCTCCTCTGAAAATAAGGTTACTCATATCTCCTCCCGTGGAATGTGTAATGCCCCTGCACGGATTTCTTCTTCTTCTTCACTCACACATTATTTTGCTTGTCACTACTACTTATCTCCTACTCTTCAAGACTTGAATAAAAATGCATAAAACTGTCACAGAATGTTGTGGACCAGTTTTTAATACACTGCTTAGCTCTGGCTTGAGCATGACTGAATGTGCGTGCATCTATATCTTGGCATCAGTGAGTGTTCTCGTAACCAAAACAAGATATGATGAAGCTTATCACTCTGACAGAGTTAACATTCATCAAAGACCCAGCAACTAAATGTTCCATTATGCTAAGCTAAACAATGACACTCGAGTTTGCAGCAGTTCCCTCAAGGCAAACCATGCATAGTGACTTACTTCCCTTGTGCTACTCCTCTACAAAATGACGCACCCACCACGGGCATCAACATGTACAAAAATTATCTTTCAGCTGCTGTATATAATAAGAATACAATAAATTTTGATGACAGTAAACAGGGGGTTCAGACCCTAGTATCTAGCATTGCTTAAGGACTCCAATGGGCAACACAGATGTTTGTTACAAAGACGGATTATTATTATTTGGATGAATTTTATTGGATTATCCCATAATATCTCCATGTTTGTCCCCATTGTAGCAGACTGTGTCTTTGGCCCATTTTGTTTTACATCTTCAAGTATCCCATTAAGTGTAGAAATGGTTATTATTAACCATATGTTGATGCCATACGTGGGAGTGTCCCATAACAACTCTTTTATTTCTGTCTAGAGCCACTGCTCTGTTTATAATTTGTGTCACTGTCACCTGTCCTAGGCTCTGGCCAGTATGAGCTTGAACACCCAGCCAATTCTGAACCTGGAGAAGTTTCAGGAAGGTCAGGAGATGCCCCTGCTCCCACCTGGACGAGATAAAGCTTCACCATCATCCACAGAGTTCAACCCTCTTATTTACGGCAATGACGTAGATTCTGTTGATGTAGCCACCAGGTGAGACGTTAATGTTTTTTTTTACATTTTTAAAGAGCCAGGGAAATAAAGGACCAAGGAATAAGGTCAGGTCAATGATAATAACCAATATGTATCTGTTTGCTATTGCTGTTATGAATTCAGTTACTGATACTATGGATGAAACAAATGCCAAAATGTTAAGGTTATTCTACCAACACCACATTCATATTTAGAGAGCCTTTATAAACCCCTCCCAAAAAGAACAAATATTTATAGTTAACGTGTTTGTTTGTTTTGTTCGTTTAATATCTAGAATACTTACCAGCTTCATCTCCTTATTTTCAATCATGTTAAGGCTGAAAAGAACAAAGGGCCATTAGAACTACCTCACTCATTCTTAAACGTATTAATTGACTTATTAATAGCTAAGAACTTGTAATCCACTTTTTACTGCAGCTGTAAGCCTTTTGCAATAAAATGTCTGCATTCCTGTGTCGTCATTCAACCTTTGTTTCTCCTCCTGCTGCAGATGAAAAGAGACTCATTTGAAACAGTACAGAAACAGGAACTGAGCATAGAGAGAGAGAGAGAGGCAGATAGAAAATATTCAATCAGGACTGGGTTTTGACTGACATTAAGAGTATAAAGCAAAGCCGTGAATTATCAGACACAATGGGTACAGCTGATATATCTAGCTGATGTTATGGATTGAACCTATTTATCAAATAACTACAGATCAAAATGGGTATTCAACTAAATTAAGTGTTTGTCTTTCACAGGGTTGCCATGGTGCGCTTCTTCAACTCCCCAAATGTTCTCCAAGGGTTCCAGATGCACACTCGCACATTGCGCCTCTTCCCCCGGCCTGTGGTGGCGTTTCAGGCGTCTTCTTTTCTCGTGTCTCGGCCACGACGCTCTTGCTTTGCAGATAAACTCTCTCACACCCAGGCGGTGGAGTACTATGGAGAATGGGCTCTCAACCCTTCAAACCTTGCATTCCAGAGGATACACAACAGTAAGACTTGTTTCAGGTCTGTTCTCGTTTAATATGCAAGTCAGACGACGTGTTAACGTTGTACTTCGCTCTCTTGTGTTCCAGATGTATTTGACCCCTCCTTAATAGGAGACAAACCTAAGTGGTATGCTCACCAATTACAGCCAGTGGTCTACAGAGTGTATGATGGGAGCTCTCAGCTTGTTGAAGCTATGGCTGGTCCCTTGGAGGATGATGGCAATGAGTCTGACCCCACAGACAGGTAGGCAAGACCAAGATCCTTTTCTGCATGAGACCCCATTTAATCTTTACTTTATTATTTGAAGTTTTTAGCTTTTGGTTGAACATTTTATTTGTTGCAGTGGCAGTGACAGTGAGGCGTACGATGACTCCAGCTCATCCTATTCTTCACTTGGAGACCTTGTGAGTGAGATGATCCAAGGTGACATCCAGGGAGACACACCAAGTAAGTTGTTTTTTTTTCTCCTCATTAAAAGCAACACATCGACCCCATTTTACTATTTCTTACCTTGTAATATATTTTACCTTTGCTTTTTTCTAGGCTTGGACCCGCCTACCCATGCTGCTCTGGGAGATGCTAGTGAGGTTGAGTTTAATGACTTTGAGGACTTCAGGGAAGGTCATGGCTCGGGTCAATCAAGCGTTGACGGACCTGCTGAACCTTCAGATGGACAACCTCTGCGCTCCAGCTCCAGCACAACTGCAAGCTCAAGTCCAAGCACAATCATCCAGGGTGTCAACCATGTGTGTAAACTTTCCAATTAATGTATAGTTTTCATTTTTAAGCATGTTGTTAAATTTTGTTGAAACTTTTTTTATCAAATTGTTATGACTCATTTGGACAGGGATTAAGATGATCTTGAGGATAGATTTGCACATTATACAATAATCCTTGTGCTGATTTTTCCAGGAGCAGGGTGAAGTACCCGAAATCGAAGCTTCAGCGAGTGCAGCTTTACAGAACCCTGTCCCTGCATTGGGCAGTCAGCCATTCCTCAGACCTGCAGTTGACTCGGGACTGGCAGAACAAGCCAACAAAAAGCAGGAGTATGATAACCCGTACTTTGAGCCTCAGTATGGCTTCCCCTCAGAGGATGATCCTGATGCAGAGGAGCAAGTGGAGTCATACACCCCTCGATTCAACCAGAACCTCAATGGCAACAAGTGTGTTAAACTTGTTCATCACTTGAATGAATGCTCTATCATCATTCAAATGGGCTCTCTGACCAAACCATGAAATATAAATCTCTGTGAAAACACAGCATGTCAAATCTACTAATCTCTCCATTCATGGTGGTCTTGAATCTTTGGTGGTGTCATGTTGTGGTGTGAATGCTTAAGACTTCCCATTTAATTAGCATATGTTGGTGTTTCAAGGATACATGGTAATTTCTTTTGACATTTTCTCAGGGTACAGCGGCCTTTACGTCCCAGCAGCCTGAGGCTTCCTGGAGAGTCTGATGGGGAGGGAGACTCACGCAATAGCTCGCCTAACTCCACCATTTCCAACAGCAGCAATGATGGACTTGGAGGACTCATGTCCTTTGCTAGTAAGAATATTTGAATTCCTTTTGGTCTCTTTCCAGCTAATGCCCACATTGCAAAACATGATAGTGGGCTGCTATATGTGGGTGATGATAAATTGCAGACACAAAAGACAGATATCTCTTGTCAGACCAGAGATATGACGCCCATTTTAAGGCTACCGAAGGTTTGCTTTATTACTCTTTTATGAAAGTACTCCGGCTTATAGAATGCTATTTTTTAATACTATTTTTCTTGTTTTTCTAAAGTGTTTTTTAATCAGTGTACTCCTGAAAATTTCTAGAAAACTTCAGACAGGGTGCCCCTGAAATCTTCCTGAGCTGCTTGTTCACACATATACTCACAGCAGGGGACGGGGTCTGAGGAGGCTTAGCAAGAATATTTCTAGCTGCATTCTTACATTAGCTCACTTCAAATTCATGTTGAAGTTTTACTAGGGGGGCCGACAGGAAAGATTTTGGGTAAAGAGTGAAAAGATAGTGACTGTTTGCGTTCACACTTGCAGCTCACCCCAAAAATTTCAGGAAGTTTTCAGGAGTTTTGTGCAAGTGTGAAAGCAACGTGATTTTAATTTTATAAATCCCACAACAGGCAATCTTTACAAGAACCACGGCACCAGTTTTAGTCTGTCCAATCTGGCCCTTCCCAACAAGGCAGCAAGGGAGAAAACAACACCTTTCCCCAGTTTAAAAGGTATGACAACTCTGCAAACTTGATAACACCTATTCAAGTTTCCTAAGTTTCATATATATATGTGTGTGTATATATATAGATATATATATACATTTTATTGTCCGCCCCAGTTGTTCAGTTTTCTTTAATGACAATGAAGAAAGAGTAGAACATAGAGAAAATGAATTGAGAATATTTATTCAGAAAGACGTTATCCCATTGTCATCAACATTAAGTTGTTTGGACTTACTCATCTAATTATTTTTGTTGCGCCACTGGCTTCATGTTTGCAGTCGTGTACCTCTTAAAAAAGATGTTGTTACTGTTTTATCTCAGTTATTAAACATAAAACTCAAATACTAAGATTCAATCTTCACCATACTCATACTTCTTATAATCAAGTTTAAACAAGTCATGAATACATTTGTGGAAACATAAGGTAAACCATAACTCTAATTATTTAGAGACAATTTTATTTATTTTAAAACAATAAACCTTGATATTTTTATTTAGTATATTTTAAAAAAAAATCCTAATTTGATTCATTTACTGTTTGTCCTTCTCTACCTTTTTGTTTTGACTTCTTCTTCCACATTTGTGTCTATTTAAGAATATTTCAATGTTGATATAGAGGAGGAAATGGAGCAAGCAGGTTTGTAGAGCGTTTTTTTTTAAAGCCTGACTTTCTCCCCACTGTATTGCCAAACTGATATGGCACTATTTTAAAGGAGATTATTGAGGATATATCAAACAACATTTTTCTCTCAAGAGTAACAGGAAAATCCACTAGAAAACAGTCATTATTACATTTGTTCTTACCGTGGTGTTGCACAGTTTGTTCCTTCACAGAAATGTTCTCCTTCTAATGACTGAACATACATAAATATGCCTGTTTATTAACTTGTCTTATGAACCATTAGATAGTGAAAGTTTTTCTGCTGGACATTTTACATATGTGCAGCATAGAATTGTTCGAGAGAGAATAACTGAGAAAATGCGGGTCTTGATGTATTTTCTAAGGAAGCATTAAGTGTAGATAATCCACACACAAGAGCAGGAAAAAGATACAGATGTTTTATATCACATCAACTGCAGTCTTTATGAACACACGAGAAGGTTTATTATGCCCAAACATGGATAGATCTAAAGCACCAGAGACTAAAATTGCACTGGGATAACAGGTCTTTGTAGTGTAAGAGGCTAGTATGAATGTATTTTTAGCTGGATTTTCACTTAAACTGAGAGAAAAAAAGGTAAAGCATGGTCATTTATCTCAATAGCTCCACTCCATGTGGAATAGCTGCCATGGAAAATGTTCTGTTCCTTTGATTATGACGTGTGTTTTGTCTTTGTTGTTCAGATTCCCCTGACAGCCCGGGTATGTTATGTTTGCTGTGAGAGTTTGTTTTAGCCCCCCTGCCTAGGCATTTCTTTATCCTTGAAGTGACCTACACCTATCTTACACCCTGTTTCTCAGAGTAGGACTAAGATAGAAGATGCTCCTTTAATGTTAGTCATGTATGCCCGAGTCTTCTCTCTGCTCCTTTGCCATTCCCCTCTGTGTGACTTGTTGAGTCCTTTTAATGTACCGCTGTGACTGTAAACTGTTATTGGTGTGGCATCTGTACATCCTTACTGCTACATGAAGGATGCTATGTAACATATTCTTAAGGCACATTCACAAAAGTTTAGGAGAATTTAATGTATTTCCTCCCTTCTCGCCTATAATGTGTGTTTTGTCTTGCGTTCTTCTTTGGTGGCTCCCATTGTAGAGTGTCTTACTTTTTAAGGTTACTCGTTATTAGAAAACAGACAGCATTTTAAAGCTCAAAGGTTTTCTTATGAGGTGTTTTTTTTCTTCTTATATCATGTTTGTATTATTATGTTTTTCCCTCAAAACATGCACAAATCCTAAGACAACTCCATCCATTGTTCTAGATTTACATTCACATTGCTGAACTTCACCGTTCAGCGTTATTCAAACACCGATGCATATAAAGCAAAGTACGAGCTATAAACAGTTCCTACTTGATCCTATACATGTTAAATGTGTTTCCAGACACATGTCATTCAGGATTGATAACATCATCAGTGCATATTGTCTTTTTCTTATTTATTGTCTGCCCTTTTATTTTTTACTTTTCAATTTATTCTTTTGGCGCCATGTTGAGTGTGCATGTCTGTTGTTTCATGGGTTGATGTTCAGACTGGTTGTGTCTGGGCCGGTGCCCCTTTCTCTGTCCACCTTTTTCGTGGCACTAATTCTGGGTTTTGTGTGCAGTATTTGGTCTAAATTCTCTAATGGAGATAATTACAGAGGCCGGCCCGGGGAGCGGAGAAGGTGGGTTCTGCCCTTTTACTGAGTGAGCTGCATGCTTCTCCAAGCCAGTCAACTACATCTCCCAGCATCCCCTTCTTTTTTACTCCTCATTTCAGTCACCATGTTGTGTCATGAAAAAAATCAAGTGGAGTGTTGAGTGTTGTCTTGTCACACCACCATCCATAGTGACTGTTCCTCCTTCCTCAGACTAACTGTTATTTCACTATGTTCAATATATTTACTAAACTAGCCTTATCACAAAATTATTTAAAATGACTTAGGAGTAAAACATGTTTTGTACCTAGTTCTACAATAAGGAATAATAGGGAAAGTGGAAAGAGTGCATCATGCAGTGAAAAACCAAGACACAGAACAAGATTTTTGAGATAATTACAGAAGACCAGAAAAAAGATAATCTGTCAGCATCTTTTGTTTGTCACTGTTTCTTGTCCTTTTATGCTCCAACTGAATACAGAAGGGGGTTGGGCCCAATCATGCCGTAATTGTTCTGCACACAATGAGCAGTGACTACAAAGCGGACAAGTTAAGACTGCTTTGTGCCAACATTAGCACTCTTCAGACTTTCAGGCTTGGCTGCAGTTTCTTCAGATTTTCAGGAGCATTTTGTGTTTTTTTTTTTATGAAGGAGTTTGTAGATGGGGTAATGGAAAATAAACCCGTCACTGTTGGTCAGAGTTATCACTCAAGAGGCTTTGGGCAGTTGTTGTATGGAAAAGTCAAATACTTAAGAAAAAGATTAGAAATTGTTAATTATTAAATTAACTTACATGTTTTCAGTGTAATTTCTCTTTTCAAAAGCTTGATTGAGCATTCACATTTGTTGAAGGTTAATCATGTTTCTTGTCATTTGGTAATAATGAGAAAGTTACAGATTTCACATTACAGGCACTGTGCATTCATATTTAGTCTTGCTGTGAGATAAATAATTCTATTCATCCTCAGAGGGAAAACTATCACATATACAAAACAGAACCCGAACCACAAGAAATGGCCAAGTATCACATGCTATTCAAAGCCCACAGCTGATGAAAGACCATCTGTATAAATTGGATCTTGGGGCTTAGAACTGTCAGTGTGTAGATATGCATATCAAACACCCATCTGACTAAACAAACATGAAAACATCAACAAAACCATCTGTGACAACTACACATTGTTGACTTTCTACAATACACAGTACAGTAGATAAGACAACCTGGGCAAGAGCATAGTGCCTCCTGTACTTTAGAGAGATTATTGAATAAGGAGCCCCGGATGCTTTTATTGTGAAGTGCTGCTTGACCTACATGAAGGTACCTTCAGAGTGCCGCAAGCGTGAAGACAGTGATCCAAAATCTTTCTATTATTTGTTGATTTTCAATACAGACTTAGACACATGTGTAAGTGAAAATGTTCTAAGTCATCATGGCCTCTTTAGAAATCAAATCTATTGACATTGCAAAAAGCTGATGTTTTTTTTTTTTTGTAATACTGCTGTTATGGTTAAAAAAGTGACCATGCATACTGGTGACTTTTGGCCAAATGTGTCTATGTTTATCGTAGGTACACCGAAAGTTGAAGATGAAAATTGACCTAACGATTGTTGCTATGTTTAGATTTTTTATTGGAATGTCAAAAACACCAATCATATGTCTTTATTTGGCTGAAAGTCGCCTGTTAACATCGTTACTCTTTAAATTGTAAGCTTAAAAATCCAACAGATATTGATGGAGTGACTTTTTTTTCTTTCATCGGGGGAACACTTTGCAGCTAAGTTTAAAATAACATAATTTTCTAACTATGTCAGCAGGCTGACCTTTTTGTTCACTTGCATTTAAGCTCTTAATGCATCAGACCTGGGATTCAAATTGGCTTCCCTGCTATTGCTCCCTTGTAACTCTGGTCAACAAATCATTTGATCCCTAAGATCAACGATCATCTAAAATAGCTGTATCCTCCATTAACCCACTGAGCTCGTCTAGCCACTTTGAAAAGCTACAGTTAAGAGCTGGGGTCTGGCCAAGGCCTGCAGGCTGTCCAACAAAACATATTGATGAAAGCATCTGGCTAGAGGCTCTACTGGAGCTCCTACTGTTTGTTTCCAACAAACTTTCTAATTTCATCCAGGATCTGTCTGCTTATATTCATGGTAGATACAATCTATAAGCAGTTCCTCACTCTCTGTGGTAATGTTAATCATTCTTGTAAGAAGCCTTTGTGTTTCAAGTTGTTAAAGAACAGGTATGCAGTATTGGTTTTCAAACTCATGCTGAACAATTGTGCAATCATATTAACCAAATTTGTGTCCCTAGCCGTAATGATAAACAATGGCTCCCCGCTGACGCATCAAACTGACAATAAACTAAGCCTGCAGTGACACAAGTCGGATCAGAAAAGCTTTGTTTAGTCTTCATGTAGGAGTGTGCTCCTCCTCTATCCTTTGATGACTTAGAACGGCAAATAACAAAATGGATATATCTTGAGCTCATCCTACCTTTAGACATGTCTTCAAATATGTGTACTCACTATGCAGTCATCACAGCTTGGGACTGCAGGGCTGTGAGTTACTGCACTTAAATAAACTTTGTCAGAGTTGTTCTTCAACATGCCACATCTGCATGTGATCTTTTGTTAACTAAGGAAAATTGTTTGCATTCATCCTTTATTGCTTTACATATTCCTTCAAACTTCGACTCCACTTAAACAAATGAGGTCTGGCCATATGTCCTATTAGTCTGGTCACACTAAGTTTGATCAGTTTGAGTTTTACTCCTTCAAAACTTGAACCAGTGTAATGTATCAACAAGTGTGATGGACCATCACACAGACACGTTCCTGATTTACTCTGGATTTAGCCAAGAATGTGTTTCCCCTTGAGTGATTTTAAATGGGAACACATTGTTTTGCCTCATCCTCTAGTTGCTCTATGTTCAGATTTTGAGGGGTCATGACCCAGGTACACAGCTTTAACAATACAATATCCCTGGTTGGTAAGAAATGATGGGAGGCTGTCTAACTGTTTTAGAATTTCCACAGTCCATATTCCCACTCACTGGTACATCTTTACACACATAGGGGAGCTGGACTGAATATTACTGGACCAGATAAGCAGTAATATATCTGTGCTGTAGAGCCAGATTTCACTGCATAAGACATCACATTAATGCATCCTCAAGCTATCTAAAGGTGCAAATGTATCTTTTAAAAGACACAGGTTAGAATTGCACTTGGAACTACTTCCTTTCTGTCATTTACCAAAACATTTTGAGGATACAACATTTTTTTTGCCTAAAAAAAAAAAACCTGTCCTGAGTAGATGGGATGTGAAACATTGCTGCAGAGAGTGCTCTTAGAACATATTTACATGCATTCATTTGGGGGAAAATGGTCTGCTTTAATGCGAAGAAGCATGAATTTGGAAATAACATCTGATTCACAAATGATGACGCTAATAGCCACGTGTGTAGTCAGGGTAAAACGATGTCTGTCTGCTGAGAGCTGATGGTAACTGCACCACATTTTTTTGTAATGGTTGTCAAGCTCAAACTTTCCAGTGATCAGGACAACAATTCCACCTTTGTTTGACCTCAAAACAAATTGTCTTTAATTAAAAAGTCTGAAAATATTATTTTTAGATATATATTATCAAGTATTAAATCCTTCCATGGCTGTGTTAGGCTTAACCCACCGCTCAACCTGTCACATAAGGGCACGTAACACTCTTGCATGTATGGAGCGTCCGGGCCATTACACAGGACAGGAAGGATAGTGATGGTTTGATCCTGGTAGGAAGCGTTGAATTAAATGATGAAACCTGTATCACATTTGTTGAGACTCGACTTCACAATAAACTTGAAAAGGTGAACCCTACCTTTCCAATTCATCATGTGTGAGTGGACAAAATTGAGCTCCATCAGCATGATGGTGCAGCAGCATGTGGCAGAGAGGGAACATGAGGACATCAAAAAGGGAGCAAACTGTAAGCACCAGTACAAACTTTATGGCCCTGTATGCTGTTGAATATTTTTTTTGTGAACTCGACCTTGAGATGGGAAGCTAGAGGGGACAATTAATGCGCAATTCATTGTGCTATTAGCGCCTGCAATCCCATTGATTCTCCCCCTCAGTTGGTTATAGATACACGTGACTTGTTGTTTTTCATCTCTTAAATGATCAAATTCTAACATGATTGACCCAACCCCGAACACACGCGGTACACTGGAACATCCTGAACATGTACCAGAATTGCAGAAACATATCAAAACGAATGAGCTCTCCAAGTAGTATGACAGCTATACGTTTTGTTGCCATCCGCACATCCTATTATTTACCTCCATGCATGACATGTGTGACACACTATCATCTGTACAACCTCATATCTTTGTGCTGCTTTTGTGTGATGCCACCACCAAAAGCACCATTTTGGACTCCTGTGTGTGTACTGAGAGTGTTTTTATGTGCCCCTCGTTCCTGTGTGATTTGTCCTTCACCTCTCTTGTTATATTAATAGACTCTTGCAGCTCCAGTAATTTGTCCTAGATAACCTCTTTAGAATCCAGGTGTGTCTGTCCTCTTTACAAAGTGATGTCAACTGCTCTCCTCTCTTCTTTTCTGTCTGATGTGGTAGCTTTAGAAAACGTACTACTTGTTTGGAAATTGTTTCCTATCCTGGTTTACAGTTCCTGGTGAGCAAGTGCCTTTGTGTGTGCCCTTTCCATTTCTCCTGAGTACTCTTCTGTTTAGTGACCTAGTACTGGTTAGCATTTTTCTTTTGTTATTTTGGTTATCTTTCCATGTGGCGTTCAAAAACATCAATACTTTTGCTTTGCTTCCAGGAGCCCGTGCACCACGAGCACTCGTCGACCAGAAGTCCTCTGTAATCAAGCACAGTCCAACTGTGAAGAGAGAATCACCTTCTCCTCAAGGTCGGGTCAACAACACGAGGTAATGAATTCTTCCAAATACAAAATTCTCTCTTGCAAGATTATTAATATGGTCTGAACTGTGTTTTAAACCATATTTATAATCTCCAGTGTTCATAATCTGTGTATTGATAGATACTGTCTGAATGAAGTTTAGTGTAATAACCTTCATATGTTAAATATGACTGTCACTGTGTTTTTTTTTCTGATTCAGTGAGAACCAACAGTTCTTGAAGGAGGTGGTCCAGAGTGTTCTCGATGGTCAGGGAGTTGGTTGGCTCAACATGAAGAAAGTGCGCCGCCTGCTGGAGAATGAGCAGCTTCGTGTCTTTGTGCTGTCTAAACTGAACAGAGCCGTCCAGTCTGAGGAAGACGCCAGACAGGAGATCATACGCGATGTGGTGAGATGTTTGTTTCTCCCCTCCAAACTGTTCACTGATGTGCAGACCAAGAATTACACAACACTGCCAACAAAGCCTGATGAATAAAAGTATAAATAAAATGTTTACATGTGACTCAATAATTTCATGCGTTTCAATTCCTTCAATCAGAGATCACATTCTGATTTTCAGATGTTATTATTTATTCCTTCAGTATTTTTAAAAATCTTTTTAGCAAGTCTAATTTGACTATCTTTGGGACTATTACTTGAAAAGAAAAAAAATCCCCCACACTACTCTTGCTAAGTATCACCAATTTATTACCTTGACCTTTGTCAAGTGTGTTCCAAAGTACTTTGAGTTTTCTGTTGTATCTTTCATCACTAGTAGTACACTGATTTACACAAGTATTATATTGAGACTGCATTGAATTATAATTGTCATTATCAGTTATTCTGTCAATTGTTTCCAATGTGTTATTCAGACTGTTAAATGTAAGAAAATAGTGAAAATGCCAAAGATGATGAATTCACGTTGCTTGTTTTGAAACAGCATGTCAAAATCCCTCAGTGTACCTTAATTCATTTATTTTTACCCTGGGAAATTAACAAATCAGTTTATCAGTTATAAACAAAATGTAAATATGCATGAAGTGACCTCAGCATCTTAAGGCAGCATGATAACTACTAACTCTGTTGGTCAATTTTACCGAAATTGAACGCACCATGATTCTGACTGAACTTCACATTTTCTTGAGTTAAAAAGGAATATATGATCTTCTTTATTATTCATTTTTTGTTGTGTTTCTTTTATTTTCTGTCTTGTTAAATTCATTCCTAAACCTTTCGCTGTGTTTTGTTTTCAGGAGGTGAGCAGGAAAGTGTACAAAGGTATGCTGGACATCTTGAAGTGCACGGTTTCCAGTCTGGAGCATTCCTACACTAACGCGGGCCTTGGAGGAATGGCCAGCGTCTTCAGCTTATTGGAAATAGCTCGCACACATTATCAAACCAAAGGTATGTCCCAAAAGTTCAGCTCAGAAATGTGTACATTTAGGTTTGTTCAATTATTTAATCAGCTCATTATATTAAGACTTAACAGCAGCGGCCCTTTGCTACTAACACTTGTCTTCGTATTTGCATTGACGTTAATCTTCAAGCTGCATGCTAGACATTGACTGAACTAAAACATTAACTCTAATTTCAAGCTTTAGATATCTTCACTGTTTTTCCTTTTTTTATCTAATACTGTTAATCCTCTTTCAATCTAATTCTCCACATATTTTCTCTTTCTGTAACTCCGTCTTTGGCCCTTAATTTCGGTAACTTGTTAGACCCAGAAAAGCGCAAGCGAAGCCCCTCAGACAGTGCTGGCAGCCCGGGGAGCAAAGAGAGTCCTTCTGGTCATATGGAGACTGCCAGACCTCAGGGTTTCCTGAATGTTCCCCACCTGCAGCTGCCGCATCACACAATGGGCAGAGGAGCCCGCCATTTTGATACCCGGAGTCTGAACGAGGAGAACTTTATTGCCTCGATTGGTGTGTACACCACCCTAAGCCGCGGTTGCATGTGCACTGTGAGATGTCCCTACCCTGTTCCTACCAGCTCAGCAACCTTGATATCAGCCCCCCCCCTCCCCTGCTCCAACCGTCTCAAAGAAAGATCCCCTCACTTGTCCCAGACAGATTCTTACAGGTGTTTTGATATTCCATACACTTTAACCTGGGACACTAGACATATTCATGTAAAATTGACTACTGTTAATATTTCAAAATAAAAATTCTAATCTGAATCCTAATTCTGAGTTTGGCCCTGGTATGATCCTTGTAGATATTAAGTGGCATCCTAAAGTGTCTGGAATATTTCCCTGTGTTCAAGGCTGGACTGCGTGTGTTTGTCTCCCCTCCCTTACACATTTGTGCCCCTGTTTGCCTCTCTGGAGTTCTGTCATTAGCCTCTTAGCACCTTGAATGCATGTCTTTTGTATTTCTGGTCTTCCAATACCTAAATCTGCAGTAGTGGACGAGGGAAACCAGAGGTATGTGCATAAATAGTCAAATTGATGCTCGTCTTTGCTGCAGGTTTCTGCGAGGCGTGCTGTAGAAAAATGGCAGCTCCCTTTTGCTCTCAGCATGGAGGGTGGACGCATCACTCCCCAGTAAACAGTCCCAGTAAAGAGACAAATTTCACTGCAGAAAGTGTTTTCTATTGGTCACCAAAGTGACAAAGTCAAGTTACTAAGAGAATCCTTAGTAATCTTTTCTACAACTTAATTTTCTGAGAATGATGCTGGGTCTGTATACGGGGGACACGTTCGGTCAACCACCCTGACACCTCTCCTACCCGCACCCCTTCTTTTTCCTGTTAGAAGTTGCACCTTCAATTCTACAGATTGCTGTGAGACTTGCATCCCGGCTTCTGCAACTGCTCCATTTCACCTGCTGACTAGTCGGCCTCTCAACCCCATCCCATGCTCTTTTCCGAATCACCCTCTCTCTCTCTCACCTGTGCTCTGAAGAGCCAGACAAATGCAGTCAATGAAATCAGTGGCCAGTGGTCGGCGCTTACAGCTGATTCTGACATCACTGTGTGGCTCTCCAGGACTTAGGGCCAGGACCTCTGGGTGTGTTGTAATGTTACCTTAGTAGCTGTGACATTCAGTGGATCCAATTTGAAAAATAAAATAGTTTTTTTTTTTTTCATTTTATCCAGATTAAAGCACAGCTACATGCAAACATTACAAAACACCTTCTTTAGTAATGACAGATTCTCAATGCTTATTTTGTTTTTGTTTGATTTTAATGCTCATCCACCATACATGCCTTTTCAACCAGCTCTCTGACTCTCTCTCTGTCTTTCTCTCCTTGCTTGCAATGCATCTTGGGTAGAATTGTGGAGCAAGCACCAGGATAAGCAAAAAGCTATGGAAAAACCACAGAGTAAGAGACTTTTCACACACCAGAAAAAAAGAAAGAGGATTGGGGTGTTCAGCTGTTGACCTTTTTTTCAACCCCCTTCTCTCCCATTTTTATAAATGACCAGTGTCTTACCTGAACAGCTGCAAAGAATCGCTTCTTCAGGAAGTATCAGAATGAATAGAAGCAAAAAAAAAAGAGTCTTAGTGTGATATTAAAATATCAAGAATGCACATGGGCTTGACTACTGAGAAAATTAGATGTCTCAGTTGTGTAGCTTCTGCACACAACACTGTTTGTATCCTATAGTGATAAAACAATAACGGCATCTGCTATAAGACAACCCAGGGTCAAATAATTCCTCTTGTGTGAAATTAAACCAATGAATGCTGTGTCTAATCGAGACCCAAGATGGCAGCGGGTGTAGGTTCTGGTAAGTATACGCTAGCTTGATGCGAAATCAGGTCGTGATGACTTTCCATTTGTATACATTCATGCTGTAGCTCAAAGGTAGAATGCAGAACAAACTGTATAAGCTAACACGTGTGATAGTGTGGTGATGTATGAAGGGTGTCTGTACTTTTTTCTACTTTTCCCGCTTTTTAAACTGTTTTTCTTTTTTTTATTCTTCACGTAAGAAATATTAACAAATACAACAAAGTCCTTTGGGCTGTTTGAGGGACCTTAAATTAAACATAGTTATTGTAATACTAACATAAAGGCACCAGTTTAAATTCAAGCAATTTTTTTTCCCAGTCTGTTTTTATACTTGACAACATGCATCATTAGAAGTAGAGATAAATATCTTCTGCGCTGTCCTGCTGTTGAGCTGTATTTTTTCCGGTTGGATTGCTGTATTTACAGTTTTCAGAATTGCTGGCTCATTTCGAGGCTATATTATATGGTTCATAAGTTAGGTGTCAGGACAACCTGAAAACCAAGGAAGTGTAAGGATGTATTTGCCGTCTCGTCTGCACCTACTCGGGTGATAAATGACAAAATCTTGACACCAAAATGTCACCTTTACTGTCCATCAGTTTGTCTGCATGCCTAACTGCCTGTGTCTGTTTGTTGTTTTTGGTGTAACTTGAGCCACATTTGCAGCATTGACTGAGAAGTAATGTCGCGCTCTTGCAGTTTTTGTTTTTTCCCAGTTTTATGGCACTCTCTGCTTGCCCCTTTGTAACTTCTCTGTCCGCTCTCACTCACAGTTAAGCAGCAGTTTTGTACTGTATTTTTAGATGTGTGCAAAATGTATGAAACAAGTTATCTTACTTCTTAAGATTGATTATATTCACCCAGTATGTTCAGCTAAAGCAAATAAAGGCTTTAAATCATTCATAGAAACAATTTCACCAACATGAATAAGGTAATGTCGGCTTTGCTGTGTCACAATTGTAATTCAGTGTTTAAATGAAGGCTTTGGCACTTAAGCTGGACGTAGCATCAGTGTTGCTGTGCTGTGGTGGCTTTAAGTGAAGCAACTCTCAGTAAGGCAAAAGATGAGACTCGTTCATGAAAGCGTGCTGACAGTCATGTCTGTCCTGCAGGGTCTGATGGATCAAAGCAACAGCGCCCCCAGGTGATTGATGCCGAGGAGAAGAAATCACAGATCAGTGCTGACAGTGGCCTCAGTGTCACATCTGGATCTCAGGTTATTCTTTTTAGAGTATTTATGTTGGATAATATGTTGTTGCAGCCCACAATGAATTTAATAAAGCTATGAAGCCTTTGTGCACTTATTAAATTCAATCTTTGAATGTTTTAAACAACTCATGGTGCATCACCTTTCCTACTACTTACCAATAACTGTACCACTGATCGCTCTCTCTTTTGGTTTCCTCTATCCGTTGTTTCTCTGTATAGAAAAGCGACACAGAGTCTGTAACGAGCTCAGAGCCACCGATCCTAACGAGGAGCACCAGCCAGGACTCAGAGGCCAGCACAGTGGTAGGGCACAGCCAACTCAGATAATATTCACTTTGTTCTGCCCTGTTCCTGCAGCACAGTGCTTCAACATATTAGCTGTAGACTCCAGGGTGATAATTGTGATCCAAGTTATTTTTACATCACAAGGAATCTGAATTGGTCCGATGGTTCATACATTAAAAATAGGGAAACTGCAGAGGCGATGAAATGAGAATGTAAAATGTTAATATAAGTGTAGAGAATCTGAAATTAAAAGTGTTTTCTTTCCAAAAACTACAAATTCCAAACAAAGGAAAGAAAAATAGGAGGCGTATTTGGCTGGTTGGTTTTGTATTTTTTCAGAAAGGAGTAGTTTATAAGTGTTATCTTTATTTGAAGACTGTGAAGTTGGATTTACTTCCCCTGTGTAAGGGTAATTGCCTGTATCAGCATATTTTTTTTACACCTGTAATCCTTTAGCCCTTTCTCTTAACTGGCCAGACAGTGCAGATTATTATTAAGTCAAGCTTTGCAGTAAAACATCATTCAAGCTCATAAGCTTCTATTTAATTTTTATTGAAGAACTTTAAAAATGTTTAAAGATGCAATACTTGTCAGTCTGAACTCTAATGAATCTTGGAAACAAAACACACAAGTGCACCCTGCCAATCACATGATGACATTTCAGTTCTCAGATGACGGGATGACGAGGAACATGATGGAATAGTTCAACTATCAAAAATATGGAGACTTGGGTTATCATATGTCATGTGGTTTAAAATTCCCAATTCAATAATGAGCTGGGTCAACTGATGAAGAGTACACTATATACTCTGCAATGAGAAGATTCAAAACTATGTTTTTTTACATGTTTAAATGGATGCATAAAGCTGATTTTATACTTAACCGTCTGCATGTGAGACATCCCCACATTCTGTGTATTTTGCCCTTACACCAGGATTTCTATCTTTCAGATAAGCAACAGCTCCGGTGAGACTCTTGGAGCCGACAGCGACCTCAGCAGCACAGCAGGAGACGGCCTCGGTGGGAGGGTTGCTCCTCATTTAAATCAGTCTAGAGGGACTCTTTCTGACAGCGAGATTGAAACCAATCCTGCCACAAGCACAGTGTTTGTAAGTATTCAACTCAGTGCAGCTGAAAAAGGGAGATTATACCGTTGTTACTTTAGATAAAAACTTAGTTTAAATCAGAGAATTTCATCACAACATTTATCCATTTCTACTTATGAAGAAGTCATCTACTTATAAACAACTACCTACAAGGTGTCTTTAGTTTATATGATTTAAAAGAGAAAAAAAGAATGCCAACTAGATTTCCTGAGCTTTAAAACGTGTGCTGAATAATGTGAGAACATTTAAAGTCCTGGAATGTTGTTCTGTTTCTTCTGCCATTCAGAGTTTGTTATATGCTAAGGCTCAAATTGTGGTAAAGATGTGAGAGAACTTTAAGAGATCAACATTCGTTCACTTTTCAAAAAAAGGCTGAATGGTCAGATGACAGAATATGTAGAAAATAAACTCCCTCTCTAGACGTTTTCTGTCTGGCATAAGACCATTCTGTTGGACAGGAACACGTCTCTGGACTCTCCATGACCGAGTACAAGCAGTGCAGCACACCTGACAGCTATAAGAAACCGTGGCAGCCCAGAAATATTTCTGAGTGATTGAAGATTGATTCCAATGAAGGGCCAGACATGTGGTGTTCATCACCAAGGCATGCTGCAGAACAGGAGCACTTTGTTTGACTTGGCTCAATGGTTCAGCATCTACCCAAAGATACCAGATCACAGAGCACTGAGCTGGGGTTAGGCAAAGAGATTGCGCATCGCATTTGATATGATACTGCTTCTCTGACACTTTGGGAAACAAAAACAAAACTCCAAAACTCTTCATCGTGCTGTTCACCACCCGCACCAAAAACATATTCAAAAAACTTTGGGTGGGATGACCCTCACCTTTCTTCATCAGTAGCTGTTTGCTGCTCTTGCAGGGCACAAACTAGCAAGGATGCTGCCAGCAAAGGTGACTCTTTCACTCGATATGCTGTATGTGGACAAACTGCAAGATACTGTATTTGTAGCCTGTGGACCTGTGAACATTCTTGGGAACATGTATGCCTTAGGCTAAAGATATATCTTTTTTTATTGTTGCAGAAGATACTGCTCTAGGAAAAAAAGTAGTTGCAACATTCAGAAAAAGAATTATCGCCCTGGTCCTGAGTTTGATCACTACACATGCCTAATGTGCTTCGGTAGGTGGCACATATCAGGAGCAGATTAACAACAATACCCCCCTCTAGTCCCAGATCCAAAGTACTCCGTCACTTAACTTCTGAATAAACATTGATGAGAACAACTACAGCAGTTTTTGGAGAGGAGGAGTGAGAAAACCCAACTCTTATATCCATCTGTAAGAAATAGAAGGCAAAACCTCTGATTCATCTGATGACTGTCGTGTTTCCGTCTTGCCTGCACTTGTTCAGTCCTTCTGTGTGGTCCGCGGGGGATGCTATGCCTCAGCAGCTTCCTCAACAAAAAAAAGATGAGGATGACTTTTGAAATGTCTTCCCACACACTGCAGCCATGTAGATTTTCTTCTCCAGTCTGAATAGCTTTCAAGTGATTTCTGCCACAATTCAGCACGGAGGTTTCTTCAAGGACATTTGAGACCTTTGCACTGACTTCATCAGAGGAGAGAGAGTTGCAGGAGGCGTTTGATCAGCCGAGCACTGCCCTTCAGACAAACCATTAAGTTGATTGGTATTCCTGTGGCCGTATATATCCAGAGGTTAATAGTATTAGGACTGAAGTATCTGCAGTACTTATGATGCTACGATCAAAATAGAAACACATGAATCAATGCTTAAAAGTGAATGAAACTTTGCTGCACAAACATTACTTTTTCTGTTTCTTCAGGGAAAGACCCACACTCTAAAACCGGGGGCAAAAGATCATGCACATAGTATGGCAAAGGGGCAGCCTGCACAGCCGATGGAGGACATCAGTATGAGGATTTATCTTTGTGAAGGCCTGCTGGGTATGTCGTGCTGTCTCCTTTCCGATTCTTCCTCTGTTTGTTGTGCAAAAAGATGGCATTCAAATATATCCGTCCTGTGCTCTTATAAAACAAATACTAATCCTATAAATCCTGATAACACATTACACAGTTTTCTGAGACATCTTCTCACACTCCAGATTGTTCTGCATTGCTTTACTAACTTTATCTTTGTTTAAAAATGATTTAAACTACACAACCTCAATTCTTAAAGATAAAATACATATAAGGAAGGTGCTAAGTGTTGTGACCTTTCACTCACTACAACTTGTGCAACCTCTCGCCTTCGATTGTAACCACGGTGAACTTTCACTAGTCTTGGTAGGGGTTATTTTTAAAAGAAAAGCAGAATTCGGACATGTGAGAATGTTAAGTGATGAAGTATTAAATATTTCTGAAGAAAAAGTGAACTGAATGTCTGTTACACGGTGAAAGGTTATACAGTGACATCAGCATTTTTTGTAAAACCTGACATCTGATATTAGAAAGGGATGAATTAAATGTGTTGACTTGAGTCGATGTGACGTACTTTACTTACATGTCTAAGCAGTTTGTTAAAATAAAACCTACAATAAAAGATAATGAAATTAAAGGTCAGATATAAAGTATACAACAATAATTTAAGAATAAATTGAAATTAAAGGAATGTAAAAAAGTCATGGCTTCAGCTTCTACAAAGTAGTTGATTTTCTTTAACAATATATTGAACAAAAATAAACAGGTTGAATTAAATTGACTAAAGTTAAACTGAAATCTTTAATTATGTAAAAAAGTATGGACCTATTTGAACATCTCATTTACATGTCATCTCCAGTACACACAGCATTTTCTTGTTTTTGCTAAGCACATTTAAAAAGAAATCAATCTTTCATAAAAGAGAAATCTTTAGGCTGTAAATAAGAAGGTAGACCTAGCTCGGTACGTCTATGTAAGTCCTGGGTTTTGTTCCTTTGGTGTGGTTTCTCGGCTCGCTCTCTTCTTGTTGTTGCTATTAAACCTACTCACCTCTTCGCCTAACCCCCTCCTGCTCTCGCTGCTTCGTCCCTCCTGCTGCTGTTTTTCCTGGGGAATTCTTCCAGGCCGAGATAAGAGCTCCGTTTGGGATCAACTAGAGGATGCTGCCATGGAAACCTTTTCTCTAAGTAGGGCTAATCCTTTGCCTTTGCCCTTTTTCCTGTCTGTGTGTGGTGGGTGTGTGTGGTGGGTTTGTGTTTGACATGGATCCATTCTTCCCTGTAGAGTAGCTCTGTGTGTTATCTGTTCTGGGATGGGGATGTGGGTTCCTCCTGTCTATTTGTGAGCTGCACATCTGTGTGTTTCTTCACATGAAACAGAAGTGGAAACTATGAACAGTGCTGCATATTTTCCCTCAAAAGGAAATCAAAGAAAGCTGGATTTCAATTCACTTTTACTCTAACTTCTAAAATTGATATTAATGTCTGCGCACCTGCGTTTCCCCAAGTTTTCAGATTAACTTTCTTATTGACCGAAGCTCCAAATTTAATGGGTTTGCATATTGGATGAGTGCATGTTGCCTTCAAGTGCTGTGAGAAATGTAATTATGAGAGTAGCACACTCAAACGAGCCACCAGCTGGTAAATAAGATTGGGACATGTCAAGCTTTCCAATACGTTACAACTTATGATAGAAGTGGGGAAATGGAACTGGCTAGACTGCTGATATTTAGACTTAAATATTCGATTCCACATTTGTAACCTGTCGAAAGTTGGTTAATGTTTTATTTTTAATCCTTGGAAGTTGCCACAGATTGAAGTTTTATGGTTTCAATAATGGTGTGTGTATTTGAAACCTAATTTCTTTAAAAAGGACAGCAAGGAAACGTAAAACCAAAACAAGAACTCTACAGCCCCTTAGCACTTAAAGGCAGCATCTATAAATGTTAGCCCTTGAAAAGTATTCAAGTAAAGGTTTTATTGGACCTGTTCAAACCTCCCTCCTTTACAGTGTTACACTACAACAAGAATTATTATGTGTAATTGCCTTTGGTCTGATTGATTCTCACTACATGACTAAGACAAATGCACCTCTCACTTTCTGAAAGCACTTGTGGTTTGAGGAGAGCTACAATAAATGGTTACTCACAATGTTGACACAATGTTAGTCTTTCATGATTAAACTTTGCAACAATTTTTTCCAAGTTTTAGAGAGATATCATCATTGTAAATGAATAGTGATCTCTCTATGACTACCATGTCTTCTGTAAGTTACTTTAGGTAGATGTCCTTAAATTATTTGGAGTAAAAAAGTGCATGTTTCTGGCTGCACTTTGATGCCTGTTTTTGAATCGATCAGTTGTGTTGTTGCTGAAATCTTCCAGCTTTGCAGGTTTTTAAGCGCTACATGTGAGCTGTGTTGATCTGTTCAGGTAAGGAGCGCTCCACACTGTGGGACCAGCTGCAGTTCTGGGAGGACGCATACTTAGACGCTGTGATGTTGGAGCGTGAGGGCATGGGAATGGACCAGGGACCTCAGGAGATGATTGAAAGGTGGATTTTTATTCCAGCAGTTTCCTGCATGATTTTTAAAAGGAATTATAATACCAAAATATTAACATTTTAAATTTGTATACCACCTTTTTTTTTACATTTATTTTTCTAATTCTGGTCTGGACTGGACTTGCTCTTCTATGTTTTGTCTGATTTCTGCAGATACTTGTCACTAGGAGAACATGACCGGAAGCGTCTGGAGGACGATGAAGACAGACTCCTGGCCACCCTGTTGCACAACATGATAGCATTCATGCTGATGATGAAAGTACGGACGCCTGTTTGTAATTTTTTAATCATCAGACATTGTCATTGTTTTATAATCTACACCAAGTATGATCATTTGTTATGTCAACGTTTGTTCCTCGTGTCTGTTTTTGTTTAGTTGACCAAAAATGACATCAGGAAGAAGGTGAGGCGCCTGATGGGGAAGTCTCACATCGGCCTCTCATACAGCCAAGAGATCAACGAGATTCTGGACAAACTGGCCAACATGGTGATTTCTTGTCTCTTTTTTAAAAAGTCCGGTTTATCAAACTTCTATTCATCCTTTTTTTAAATTTGTACTGAACATATTTTGTAGAACGGCCGTGAGCTGCCCATCAGGCCCAGTGGAAGCCGGCACATCAAAAAGCAGACATTTGTTGTACATGCTGGCACTGATACCACGGGAGACATCTTTTTCATGGAGGTAAGCAGGTCTAGAATTTGTAGTTTCTAACTCAGCCCACTGGCGTATTATCCATTTTTGTAGATCTGAGTTATGTCTAACTGAAACATTGAGTGTATAGTGCATAATTAAATTTTCTCTTTATGGTTTTAGGTTTGTGATGACTGTATAGTCCTGCGCAGCAACATTGGCACAGTATACGAGCGCTGGTGGTACGAGAAGCTCATCAACATGACTTACTGCCCTAAGACCAAGGTGCTGTGTCTCTGGAGACGCAACGGCCAAGAGACGCAGCTCAACAAGTTCTATACCAAAAAGGTGAGGATCTGCCTCCTCCCTCTCCTGTGCTTGAATTCACTTGAGGATGAGATTGATGACAAAATTCAAATTGCTTTCCTGTCTCCTTACAGTGTCGTGAACTCTACTACTGTGTGAAAGATAGTATGGAAAGAGCTGCAGCAAGACAGCAAAGCATCAAGCCAGGTAAAAATGAAGAGTGTGTGAATATGCTGGGCCTCTTTTTTGTCTTTCAATAGAGGCTTGCTGTGCTTTCATTTCCTTTTCTTGAATCCTTTTAAATGCTCCTGCCTGTATTGTATTTTTATGTAAGTTTAGGTCATAAAAATCTACAACTTTTATAGTTTTTAGGGATTTTTAAAAATCTGTATTTCTTAACTTAAGTATTGATTCCTGCAGGCCCCGAGCTTGGCGGAGAGTTCCCCGTCCAGGACATGAAAAGCGGTGAGGGTGGACTGCTGCAGGTCACGCTGGAAGGAATCAACCTTAAGTTCATGCACAGCCAGGTAAGAGGCCAGTACCACGGCAGAGAAAGTGGCTCTCATCTCACACAAGGGCATGAAACTAAAACTCACTCATGATGGTTCATCCCCTCCTTCTGTCCAACTCTATACTCATCTCTCCTGTTTGCCTCATTTCCTTTAGTTCTGTGACTTCTTCCTCTATTGTCATAAAAAGAATCTTAAGTAGTCCAAACGTTTGATTGGCATTTACTTGTACCTGATGTTTTCCCCTTAGAGGAAGAGTTCCTGTTTGTGCTTTTGCTTTTTTTGATTTGCTTTTTTCAGTTTGTGTTTGTTCGTATGTGTATGTGTATGTGTGTTCATATGCATGCCTCTTCCTAAACAATATTAACACACTCTCCCACACAAGTTTCTTTTGACATCTGTGGTGCACAAACTTCATTCTTCATTTACCGGATGTGAGGAGAGAAAGCATCTGTGTGTGTGTGTGTGTGTGTGTGTGTGTGTGTGTGTGTGTGTGTGTGTGTGTGTGTGTGTGTGTGTGTGTGTGTGTGTGTGTGTGTGTGTGTGTGTGTGTGTGTGTGTGTGTGTGTGTGTGTGTGTGTGTGTGTGTGTGTGTGTGTGTGTGTGTGTGTGTGTGTGTGTGTGTTGCTTCGATGGTAAGACGGATGGCCTTGAGCAAAGACTTTTCATTAATAATTGGCTATTTAATAGCAACTCTCATATTTTAAGTTTGGACCCTTGACCATTGTCTTGTGTTGTCATCACACCTGCAGCGTAGTCGGGTTTTGTGTTCTTCCTCAGGATGATTAGAAAGTGAAGCTGTGATTGGTTACTCTGTGAAGTATGCTGAAGGGATCGTAGCAAACAGACAATTGACACATGTTGACCTGCAGTATTCTTCACCAGATATCAAACATTAAACTGATAAATTATTTTTAGGGGCAGTTCCACCAAATTACAAGACATCAAGACATCTTTTCTCTTAAAGTCATGTGGTTTTCAGATGCTGATATATGATGTTTATCCAGATCTTCAGAAAATGATCTCAGGAATCTCATTTGTGGTGCTTGGAGGAGTTCTTTACAATGATTCAGCTGCAACAAAGCTCTGTTTACTTAGAATAATCCACAAACCTCACCATGGAGAGTTTTCATTGGAGCTACTTTTTAACAAACGGTTCAGACAGATATTAGCTTGTTTCTGCTCCGTAAATGACTATTAATCACTCTGCTGTCCTCTGAGAGAGAAGCAGCACTCGGAGGGAATAACTATAACTTGGTACAGAAGTATAACGTTTACTTTCTAGTGATATATGTGTGCATAAACCAGTCGTAGTGCAGTTTGCTTGTTTCTCATAATGTCAACTTAAACTAAGACTGAATATTGGCTCATTAGTTCATTATGTTAACAATATATTCAATTTAATATAAACTATTTACTATATTCACACCAAAAGAGTCAAACACAAAGATAGTTTCAAATGATTGTCTATCATTCAATCATTGCATCAATAGATCATTAACTCATTGTTTTGTATCCGTCTTGATCTACTCTTAATTATTTTCTCCAAGCATCTCAATGTAGAGCACCACATTTCTAAAATTAATTTGTTACGTTAGCACCATTGTTAAACTGTAAGAATGAAACATCATCATGAATAGAGTCAGGTGTTTTTTTTTAGCACATTACTTTCAGCAGGACTGTATCCCATTTAATCATAGACTGTATGTAAGAAGTAGACTTAGCAGCTGGGAGGGCTCCTGTGAGTTTGACTGCTGTTTGATGCGTTGAATTTGACATTTTGCGAGAAGCTGGAAAAAGTGAGCGGTTAGAAGAAAACACCGTGACGTTATCCAAAGGCTGCGCTAGCTTGGAAAGCGAGGTTGGTCTGTTATTCATGGTGGCTGTGAGATCAATCAGGATGCAATATTTTTTTTAAATGACCAACTGACTCCTCAGATATTCTTTTAGTACAGTTTCATGCTGGAAAAAGACATTTTTCAGATTCCTGCGGTAGAAAATGATCTAACTCAGTAAGCCACGACCCCTTGGTTTAAATGGGACTGTTATAGTCGTGATATCATGGCGTATCTACTGTTGAGGAAATTACTAAGACTTGACTCCACACAATAAGATTCAGTTGACTCAGATGGCTTACATTGATGAAAGTTTATACATAAGAAGAATACTCATGAGGAGACATGATTCAACACTTCTGGACTCGTGTCTTGCTAAACCACATCTGCCAAACTTTTTGAAAGGCATATATCCCAAAGGACATTACCATTATCAGGGTCATGTCACACTGACCCACCTAGACTAAACTGTGACATCTATAACACTGGAGCAGACAATAAGTCTACCAAACATCCTTGCAGATATCAGGAAAAACAGTTGACACTCTCTAAGCTGTACTTGGTGTTAATAACAGCTGAACTCTGTCAGGTCTGACTGACGTTAGAGAACAGTGAATAAACCTAATGACGTCTGTACATTATAATCTAAATAACTACAGAAATTCCACCACATCTACGAAGACTTTAAATAAGACATCAACTTCAGGAAAATGTTTACTCAGTGTTTGTATCTGGTGGACGCCTATACAAGTCATTTTATATACATATATTTTATTGTGAGCGAACCTGAGGAAGCTACAGGCGAAACGTGCTGTTCGCTCTCAATATAGTTAAGTTATTTGCAGTGTGCCACAGACTTCAGATTTGTTTTTCTTGGTTTGTTCTTGCAACCGTGCATTTGAGAACATGTTTAGGCTTCGCACGGGGCACCATGTTGGCCAAGTAGATAAAATAAAAGATGTCAACACGTTGGAATTAGCAAAAAAAAAAAAAAAGCTAATTTATACTTAGTCCTTGTGCAGGACACAAATTATTAAAAGACACTTCCCAAACAAAATAAACAATCTCACGTTTATATGTAACCAATAAAATGCCATTCAAATGGCCCGCTGACCATGAGAAAGAACATCACTGTAAGGCTCTTTAAACGTTGACTGTGTGGACCAGAGTGTCCACTTTAGATGTACAGTCTATTGATTCATCAAGCCTCTTTTTAACATCATGACTAATGTGAGCGTCAGACAGTTAGCTGAATCATTGGATGGGCCGCTCTACGGTGACATGGCATTGACACATCACACATTGTAGCAGGGTTTACCTGTCCATTAGTGACTGCCCTCATTGTTCTGCTGTGTGCGCGGTGGTGTTGGTGCCAGCCGTTGTTGCTGGAGGAGGAGGCATGGAGGGCTCTGGGGGACTGAGATGTTAAAAGTCCATGGAAATCAAAGGTGAATCCAGATCTCAATACCCTAGCCAAACCTCTAGCCCTCTTTTTTTTTTCTCTTA